>NC_053432.1:47071925-47349095 GCF_007990345.1 Gossypium hirsutum
AGCCTAGGGGGCCAATATGAAAACATGACAAATCGATGAATGTGAATCAGAATTGATATATATTTGACATTAAATTGACATTCAATTGGAAATTGATATATATTTGGTATAAAGATAAATTGATACAAAATGGAAATGAAATTTATATGATTTAATATGAATTTTATTGAGAATTCAAATTATGAAATGAAAATAATGGTTGGCATTAATTTGAAATGGGATGTATGATGGGTAAATAGACTATAGGATATGATTAAGATAGTGAATTGATAAAATGGTTATTTGTTT
Source organism: Gossypium hirsutum (assembly GCF_007990345.1). NCBI lineage: Eukaryota > Viridiplantae > Streptophyta > Magnoliopsida > Malvales > Malvaceae > Gossypium > Gossypium hirsutum. Next base: position 47,072,214 of record NC_053432.1, read on the forward strand.
TGTGGCTGATAATGAAATTTTGAATGAAGTGAATTGAAATGTTCTATGATTGAGTTACTATATGGTATGATAAATGTTGAACTCACATTTTTTATATTTTATTTTCCATGATAGGAAAACTTTACCAATCTAAGTAGCATGTAGAGTATATTTATAACTTAATGTAAGTTACTTGGTTTTATACCTGTGAACTTACTAAGCATTGTAATACTTACTTAGTTTGTTTTCCCTTTTCCTGTAGATCATCGACTTACAAAATGTGTCTGATGGATCATTGTGGAGTTTACAGTATCTTGTTATTTTTTTCAAATAGTCTTTCTATCATTTAAAGCTCGATTTTGTGAAATGTTTATAATACTTGTTTTGAATGTGTGTATAATAGGTATATAAGGTTTGGAGCATATAATGGAAATGTTTAAATGGCATATCTGAGGTATATATCTATGAAATGATAATATCATGAAAGTGATTATGGTTGAGTAGTTGGTTGATGTGTTTGTAACATATGTGATGAATGGTTAATGGTATAACATGTTTATAAATGTGTGATATAAGGTAATATGTACATAGGATGATTATGCTTTTTCAAGTTAATGAGTGTGTTTTGGTATAGTTATTCATGTATAAAAGCATATATGGTAACTTGCTAAATGATTGATGTTTTGTGGCAAAGTTTGGATGATGTTATGCATATGAATTAGTAGGTGCTTGTGTTTTGGCATTGTTGAGTTTGAATATATATAAACATGTGCATATGGTAGCTTCAGTAAATGTTGAATGGTATTTGCAAATGTGAATGGTAACATTAAATAATGATATGTGTGTGACCTAGATTGTGGTATAAAATGGTTAAGTGTTTTGGTATGGATTGTGAATTTATATTGATGGTTACGTTGGTACCAAATGTGGCATATTGGTTGTATGTTTGTAATGGATTGAATGAGTTCTTTGTAGGTTAACTGTGTACCTATATGTATATATGAGCTAAGATATAGGTTTGTAACACCCCTAACCCTTATCCGTCGCCGGATTAGGGTTATGAAGCACTACCGTACAATTAGAGCATTAAAACATATCCGTCACCGAATCAAGGTTACGAAGCACTACCGTATAATCAGAACATTAAAACATACATTTCACACATAACCATAAACATATTATAACCCAATCAGTCACATACATATCGTCCCTAAATCAAGCCTTCGAGGCCCTAAAAATACTAGAAATAATTTGGGACCAATTTGAAATCATTTGGAAAGTTTAGGAAAAAGTTACAAAATTTTGACTGCAGGGGTCACATGGCCGTGTGCCCCACATGACCAAGGCACACGCTCGTGTCCCAAGTCGTGTAACCTTCGAACTAGAGACACACGATCTTGTCTCAGCCCGTGTAACTCTCTAAGTAGGGTCGCACAGCCATGTGCTAGGCCGTGTAACAACTGACTTGCACCTTAAGTATTCAACAGGTGACACATGGCCGTGTCACCAAGCCGTGTGTCTCACACGACCGAGTCACACGCCCGTGTCCTTGGCTGTGTGGACCTAAAATGTACCTTAAACATCAAGTTTACCATTTCAAGATTACTTTGGCCTTAAGTAGTTCAAATATCAACCATTTAACCCATTCAAAATACGATTAAAGATACTCAAAACATGCCAAAACAATCATCCTTGGTGCCTAACCAATGTACCCTCATTGGTACCACATTTTATATCATCAAAACACATCAACAATGCATCATCCAAATAAAAGTTTAAAGTATACCAAAATCACTCAATTTAGCCTAACATAAAGCTACTTAAGACATCAGGCTTTAAGTTTCATATACATATCAAGCCTTTGGTCATAACACATACTAACATTTAGCTTCAAACATAAACATATACTTATAACACAATTTACATCACATTCACAAAAAAAACTAACAACCGAAGACATCCTAGGTACATGCCATTACAAAATTAAACATCACTACACTTGAGATCGGGATTGTTACTAGATACTAAGTCGGTGATCAAAAGAGAGTACCTAACCTACGCAAGGAAAACAAAACCACACGCTGAGTAAAACTCAGTGATATTTCTATAATCCGAACATTGTAAGACATGATATGATACATAAATGCACAAATTGAATTATACTATCATACTATTATCTAAACATACAATTATAAGATATCACCATTTCAATTTCATGCATTTTATCACATTAATTCATGCTATACTCAATTTTCACAAGCATTCACATTTAGTTGGTTTGAACATATATCTGAATTCACATCACTTGCTATATAAATAGCTTTGCATAGATCAATCAAAAATTTACTTATATTAAGGTACAAACCAATCCACATTAAGAAAACTTCACTTATTCGAATAACCACAAGTATATCCAAAGCATTTGAATTTATTTCACAACTTTAATAATCTAACTTAGGAATATATCAATTCTTATAATGTATAATTGTATATACATAAGTTAATATAATCTTCTTTAGCAATACCTATAACCATTCTTCTTAGATGATTCATAAAACCATGTTGTATAGTCCAATTGATAAACAACACCCGGTGCCTAGCGGATAATCCGCAAAAGAGTTTGCGCGCAACACTAGTCCGATAAATCGACAAATGTGTGCTCCAGCACTAGTCAGATAAACTGACGGAAGTTGCGCCCAGCGCTAGTCAGATAAACAGGCGAATGTGTGCCCAACACTAATTAGATAACCTGACGAATAATTGTGAGCCTAGCTCTAGTTGGATAAACCAACTATATTTGCACCCAGCGTTAGCCAGATAAACCGACGAATGTGTGCCCAACATTAGTCAGATAAACTAACGAATAATTAGTAAGCCTAGCTCTAGTTGGATAAACCAACGATATTTGCGCCCATCACTAGTCGAATAAACCGATGAATGTGTACCCAGCATTAGTCAGATAAATTGGCGAAAGTTGCTCTCAACACTAGTTGAACAAATCGACGATGTCAATTACTCATTCGCAAGTCCATAAATTTTCTTTTCATAAAACAATATCACATTACATAATTTAATAGCACTTCCTCTCCCATTATCTACTAATCATACATTTATTTATTCCATGATACCATATTCCATAAACTTCCATTCAATTGGATTAACAAATACATTAAGGATATAATAAGAAATCAAGTAGTAACAAAGTTAATTAAAACAATTTTATAAAGATCGAGTTCGGGGACTATGAACTTACCTAAAACCGAAGATGATTACCTTTTTCCCGATTTACAATTAATCTACTCGTTTCATGATCAAAACATAATAAATTAATTTATTAACTAATTCAAACACCATATCAAGTTCAAATTCAAACCATTCTACAATTAATTACATTTTCACTTATTTGCACTCAAAATTTACCCTCAATACAATTAAATCCTCAATTCTAAATCATCAAGAAGATCCCATTTCAACCAATTTTTCCACAGGGCCCAAAACAACTCATACTTTCAATTAATTCACAATTTAATCCTTGAATTTATCATTCTCATAATTTAATCCCTAAACCTTAGTATCATGAAAAAATCATTTAGAAATTATTCCTATTTATCTACCAAACTTAATATCTAACATAAAAACACCAAAAAACTCAAATATCCTACCATGGCAGCTTCCACAAACTTCACTAAATTCAAAAATTTCAACATGAGTAAATTAATTTAAGATATTAAGGTTTCAAAAATACCAAACTTATGCTAAAAGGATCAAGGAATACCAACCAATTGAGCTTCTAAAATGGAGAAAAAAAGGGCCGAAAATCTTCTTCTTTTCTTTCTCCAATTCGGCATACAACTTATTGAGAAAGCCAAATGTTTTTTTTTGTTTTTTTTCTTCCCACTAAGCTATTTGCTCTTTTATTATAATCATTTTCCTTTAGTTTTATATTTAATTTACTCTAACTTAATATACTGATTGTTACTTTATAAATAATATATATAATATATAATATCCTCGTAAATATCCCGTAACATCCCGATTTAGGCCTAGTCGGAATAGTGGTTTCGGGACCACAAATCTGAGATCACAAAAATTTATTTTTAATATTATTTTTAGGTCTATAGCATGATAGTATGATGGTGTAAAAATTTTGTTAGGAAATATTATCGTTTGAATGCTTAATTGGTGAAAAAGGACTAAATCGCGTAAAGTGCTAAAGTTGTGTTCTATTAGCTAAATGTGTTAAATAGCTATAGAACTTAAAATTTGAGGTCCTTAATGAACAATTAATCCATTATATATGTGTATGGCTGTACATAAAATATAAAAATTGAAAAGTCAACATTTTGGGTAGGAGTTGGTAAATTGATGACAAAAGCCTAGATTAATAAAAAAAATAAAACAAAAGGCTATCTTCTTCTCCATCTTTTCCACCGGAAATTTGAAGAGAAAACCTCCATGAAGCTTGAAATTTTTCAGCAAAATAAACCCCCACATGTAAGTCATTTTGGTGTTAGTTTTTAATGTTCTTTGTATTTTTGAAACCTTTGTAAATTAATCTAGCTAATGGGGGGATTATTTTGCAAAATGGTTGAAAGTCTAGGGTTTTTCCATATTAATATTTATGTTTTTTGCTAAATTTTTATGGAAGAAAATAAGTCATGGTTGTGTAATAAACAACTTTTGTGAAAGGATTTTCATGAAAACTCCTAAAAAGGGTTATTTGGTAAAGTTTGTAAAATAAGTTGTAAATGTGTGAAATAATTGAAATTGTGAGTTGCTATAAAAAGAATTCGGATAGGCATGGTAAAGGAGGAAATTCAATAAAAAAATTGATTTACAAGCCTAAGGGAAAAATCGTAATTTTTGTAAAGTCTAAGGGCAAAACGATTATTTTGCCAAATTGTAAATTATGGAATGTTTTAATTAATGTTATGATTAAATGAGTGAATTTCATCATGTTAGATCAAGAAAATTGAGATTTGGGCTTTAATCTGAAAGTTCGAGATTATGGACTAATTTGGAGTAGTTGGCCGTAATTGCTTTTGAGGTAAGTTCGTATGATAATAATAATGCAACCTTATGTTTGAATTATATTCCTTACTATTATTGCATATATTGTATGATTTAATATATTGGAAAAATTGATGGAATGACGTATATGGCATGGAAGAATAGTACATGAAATGCAAGAAGATGACGATACATGACAAGTGATATATGAAATATGTGCTATATGTTATGTAAATTCTTAAAAGCTTATTTTCTATTTGACTTATGCCTTATTATGCTATGAATGGGCAATTGGTACTATTGTAAGCATGAATGATATTATGGCCGTTACATACGACATCACGAGCAAGTACGACAAAGTGTGTCATGTGCAAGTGAGAAAAACCTCGTTTGAACCTTAGGGATATTTTAGGATACAAGTGACATGTCACTAGGAATTAAGAAGTCCGTGCTCATTAAGTGGTCCGAGTTCATTATGGATGCGAGCATCCGAACTCGTTAAATTGGTCCGAGTTCATAATGGACGCGATACATGTAATTGGGTTCCAGGCAATAGTCTTGTGTGTCCTGCTGGTGACTAGGTAATCCTTGAGTTGGTCGGACACTTGACAGCTTGTGTGAGCAACACATGTAGCTACACCTTGACTGATAGCTTTTATGATCAAACCCGTGAGTAGCTCCATTGTGAGCGTTACATGTTATAAGGTAGCTTTGGCTATGTATGTATACGTGGCACTTATGTGCAAGTTTCCTACGTATCCAATAGTATTTCGAGGGTTCAACGGGTAATGTAATAGATGTGATGGAAGTCCCGAGGAGGGCATGTTAAAGAAGTATGATTATAAGATATATTACGATGAGTACAGGTATGTACACTAAACTTATGGTTATTGAGACTTTAAAATGTTGAGACAACGGTGAGCTAAGATGTATGAATTATGATTATAATTTTTTTTGCAATATCATGCTAACTTATATTGTGCATTTGAACATGGAATTCATGAAATGGTGAGTTCATGATTAGTCAAAAGTGAACTTATGATAGTTATCATTATATTGCACCAAAATACTGTTGGACAACAGTAGTTGTATGACTTTGAAAATCCACCAAAGATTGTGGAAATTGAGTTAGAGCCTGAATAAAATATTAAATTAAAGCTTAATGAGTCTAGTTTCACATAGAAGAAACGATGTAAGCAAAAGAGTTTCATATTAATGATTTTGAAGTCCCCTATTTTGATTTGAGAAAATCATTAAAAATTGTAAAAAAAATAATGATGGGTTATAATTTATATGCTTAGATTCTTTAATGAGTTTATTTTCAAAATAAACCAATGGGAACATTATCTGATTCCCGGATGAGGAGATTACTAATTTTTAGTTAAGAGGGGTTAGAACTATCACACAGCGAAACAAGGGTAAATTTAAAGAATAAACTGTACTAATTGGCTAAACCAAAAGTTTTGAAAATGTTATGGTAAGAATATATGTGAGTCTAGTTTCTGGAAAAATTAGCGGATCTTAATTTGGAGTTCTGTAGCTCTAGATATAAATAATTTAGTGATTGTGACTCGAGAAAACAGCTTGACCTGAGTAAAAGTAAAAGTGCAAATATGGTTGTATTACCTAGATGAGCAAGTTGATAATTGCTTATTATTTGTCATACGGTCTTACTAAGATATGAAGCTTACTCCCTTCCTTTACTTTTCTTTAGCTTGTTAGGTTAGCTCGAGATTGGAGACCGTCGAAGGCAGCATCACACTATCAAGCCATCACCTTTGTAAAATTGATATACGTTAAACATTTTTAAGTGAGTGGCATGTATAGGGACTTATCTTTATGTTATGTGTTATTATGATTAGCCAAACGCATTAGCTTATATTGAGTTATTTGTATATGTCCAAGAGGTGTGTCTTATTTTGATTATGGTTTGTGAATCTATCTATCTATGCTATGTTCTAATGCTTGTGATGAGATGGTGTAATTATGCTTGTTGGCCATATATGGTTGGCATTAATGTTATGAATGTGTCTTAATATGAGATGCTAAATCATTAAAATGATGTCATGATATGTGTCCTTAGTGTGTATAAGGATATGAAGGATTAAGGGTAACATAAAGGCTTGGAAAATAGCCTAAGTGTTGACCACATGGGCAGAGGCACGGTTGTGTGTGTAACATCCCGAATTAGGGCCTAGTCAGATAGTGGTTTCGGGACCACAAATCCGATGTAAGAAAATTTATTTTTATTATATTTTTATGGTTTACGATTTCACGGAATGATTTCGTGAATATTTCGTTCGAAAATTTCGACGTTTGGGCACTCAATTTGGTCAAAAGGACTAAATTGTAAAAGTGAAAAAGTTGAGTTCTACATGTTAGAGGTGTCTAATTGTTATGAAATTTTAAATGGGAGGTCCTTAAATGGTAATTATACCATTAATTAATTTTTGGACAAAAATAGACATGAAATAGGTGTAATAAAATATTTTTAAGTTAAGGGCATTTTGGTAAACTAATAATTAAAAGAATTAAAAAGCCAAAATAGCCAAAATTTGGTCATCTTCTCCATGTACCAGCCGAAACCCCCATGGAAGCCATGGTTAGGGTTTGGTTCAAGCTTCCAAGCTCATTTATCAAGGAAAACAAGATTCGGACTTAGAACGAGGTTGAACAAAGTTAAGCGCAAACTCGAAATAAATAGTCGTACTCGAAACCGAGGTAAGTTCATATGTCAATGATAATGCAATAATATTATTGTTCATACTTGAACTTAAATTGATGTGTTAACATTGTGTGATGGATATTTATTTAGTTTATATGAAGATTATATATTGTAACAAATGCCAAATTATAATTATATGTAATACCATGTTTATCTAATGGACTAATGTCTAAATAAACATGGAAATGTGTTGAATTGGATGTACATGGCATGAGCAGCTATGCATAATGAGATACTTGATGAAAAAAGAAAAATCTCGGTTGAATAAAAAGGTAAATTCGATGGATAAACCATGGCTTACATGACTTGAGATCCTGCATGTGTTGCAGAAAAGGATTTAGCCCAGACGGGTAATCCGTGATCTCAAGTATGAAAAGGATCTAGCCCGGACGAGTGTTCCTTAAGTGATCGAGCCTCTCAAAGAATATGTGTACATTAAGGATTTAGCCCGGACGAGTAATCCGATTGGGTTTGAATTTAGCCTGGACTGGTAATTCAGATCCGAGTTCATTGAGAGTGCTTGTCGTACAAGGGATTTAGCCTGGACTGGTAATCCCGACATCACTCCATGAGTTTATATTACGGGGGATTTAGCCTGGACTAGTAATCCCGCCGTAAGATGTGAGGTTCGCGGGAGTGCACATATGAAATAATCACTTGTATGAATTGACGGTGAATGGGATATCCATCGAGATTCCGAGAAATTCAACGAGATTAATATGAGAAATGAAATAAAAGGCTCTTGCCATGATACATAATGTATGTTATATAATAAGATTCTGATGCATGTGACTTGTCATGTTTGGACGAGTGCGGTGCTAAATGATAGCACAGGTAAGTACTCGAAACCCATGAACACGTACTTGACATGAGAAATGAAATGGACTTATGACAATGGTGCAAATGAATGAATGATATTTATGAGAATAATTTCTACGACAAATTGTGATGGTTATTATCTTGTTGCACTAGGATAGATTTGGTACAGCAGCGTTGGTTCGACTTTGAAAATCCACTAAAAATTGTGGAAATTGAATTAAAGACTGGATAAAATATGAAATTAAATCTTAATGAGTCTAGTTTCATATAAAGGAAGCAGTGTAAGCAAAAGAATTCTGTATCATGAGATATTTGAATTCTTGTGAGACAGAGTTGGAGTGATTCTAGACTCCCCTGTCTCAACTTTGGAAAATCACTATAAATTGTACGAAAATAATTATGAGTTAAAATTCATATGAATAAAATATTTAATGAGTCTAATTTCAGGAGAAAAGACAGAAACATTATCCGAGTCTCGTACTAGGAGATAAATAAATTTTAGTAAAGAATGGTCAAAGCTATCAAACAGCAAAATAGGGGAGACTTTGAAAAATAAACTGTACTTATTGGCTAGACCAAAAATTATAAAAATTTTATGATAAGAATACATATGAGTCTAGTTTATGGAAAAATTAATGGATATTATTTTGGAGTTCCATAGATCATGTTATAAATAATTTATCGACTATGACTCGAGTAGATAGCTTGACCAGAATATGAATAAAAGCATAATTATAGTTGTTTTACCTAAGGAAACATGCTATTATAATGCTTATTATTTTCATATGGACTTACTAAGCGTAAAGCTTACTCCCCCTTTCTATCTTTTTAGTTTTGACAGGTCAGGTCGGGGTTGGAGATCGTCGGAGGCAGCATTACACTATTGAGCCTTTACCCTTGGAGTATTGACATGTATATGTTAAACGTGTTCAAGTCAGTGACATGTATAGGGACATAGTTTTTCTATGATTGATGTCGTTGTGATTAGCCAAATGTATTGACTTATAATGATTTACTGTATGTAGCCATGAGATGTGGCTTATAATGATTTTTACTTGTAAGTCTATTCATCCATGATATGTGTAAATGTCTTATGATATGGGTATGTGATTATGCTTGTTCACTATGTATAAGAAGTATATGGCATATGTACATGGTGAGCGCCTTAGGACCATTTGAGGTGGTCATGGCTATGGAATAAATGTTTGATATAGTAATAAGTTGTTAGTGCCCTGAACATGGATGTTTAATTTATAAGTTAGTAAACATAGTATAATGGTATAAGGAGTAGAAAGGGGTGACTTAAGGCTTGGAAAATAGCCTATTAGGGTCTACATGGTTGGACACACGGGCATGTGTCTAGGCCGTGTGTGACACACGGTTCCCTCCCATGGGATTGTGCTATGGCCGTGTGTCCCTTGCATTTAAAATTTTGAGTTAGTATAAGACATGGGTAGGTCACACGGGTATGTCCCATATCCGTGTCCCAAAGTCAGTATTGAACACGGACAGGCAGCATGGGCGTGTGCCATGGCCGTGTTCAAAAGTCAGTGTTGCCCACGGGCTAAGGGTATGGGCGTGCCCCAAGCCACACGGCCGTGGGAATCCACACGGCCCACCTACACGGGCGTGTAGAGCTCCAAAGCTAGAAATTTATTAAGTTGCCCAAAGTTTACCAAATGTTTTCGGTTTTGTCCCGAACTACCTTAATGTAAGTTATAGGCCTCGATGGCCTGTTTAAGGGACGATAGCATATGTTCTAAAAGTTTTAATTTTGGGCAAAATTTGTTGACCCGATTTTATATGTTTATGAATGTTTAAGTCTGGTAATGCCTCGAGCCCTATCCCGGTGTTTGATATGGGTGAGGGGTGTTACAGTGTCTCTCAGCCATATAGGGGACACGGCCTTAGCACACAAGTGTGTGACTTGGCCGTGTGACTTTAAATGTTTGCTGACTTCATAAACAGAGAGTTACACGGGCTGAAGACACGGGCATGTCCAAGCCACACGGGCGTGTGAAACCCACACAGCCAACCCACACGACCATGTGACTCTTCAAAGTGTGAAAATTTTCTAAGTGTTGCAAAATTTTCATATGTTTACAGTTTGGTCCCGAACAATCCTGATTGTATGTTTTGGGCCCCGTAGGCCCATATAAGGGACGGTAAGCATATGTATGAATTTTTTTAAATAGAACAAAATTTTATGGCTGGTTTTTACATGATTGATTGTGTTTAAGTCTGGTAATGCCTCGTACCCTGTGCCGGCGTAGGACAAGGGTAAGGGGTGTTACATATCTACTATCAAAATCTATAAAAACAATGGTCTATTTATTTAATAAGTCCTTCAATCTAATCCCACTTTGAAAATTAATATTAATTACTACTTTTATCACTCACTTAATTTAGTCATTTTTCTTTAATTAGCTATTAAATCACTAAAATTTCTGGACCAAAGTTCAATATACCTATATAGTCACTTCGTAAATATTTAATAAAAATATTTACGAGTATAGTTTATTGAAATGAGGCCCCGATCCCTCAATTTCCAAAACCATCGACTTTAGAATAAATACACTTGTACCTTGTCTAACCTTCCGAATAATTAAAATTATTAAATCAACCTCAATATAATACTAGCTCCGTAACTATGAATAATAATATTCACTAATTTTATCATCGAAAAATAATATTCCAAAACTACCATTTCCAACTCCACTGACTTTTGGGTCGTTACAGTTTGGGCATGAAATACAATTTCAAACTTGAGATTTTCGACTATTTGGATAAAATTATCGATACCAAGGACCAAGGTATTGATACTTGACCAAATGATTAGCGTTTTCAAATTGGAAAAATGCCAAAACGGTATCAATACTGATTATAATATCGATGCCTACCATAAAATTATTGGTATTTATTTTTTGGGATCGATATCTAGCTCCAAAGTTTTAAAAAAATTACAGTTTGGTCCTTTTTCATTTCTAAATCTAATCTATTGTATTTTAAAGCTCAATTTAGTTCCATTTTCATTTGTAATATTTAATGTGTTTATTAATATGATCTTTCAATGTTTTAAATTGCTTTTAATTGTTCTAAAATTATTCATAGCATCTCATAGCTTAGGTCTAACGATTGGACTGGATGAGGGGTGTTATAGTAGAACTTGTATGATAGGGGTTATCTAGATTTCTTCTTGGCTCAGACTGAAAACTAGTTGGGTGTCACAACTCGGGACATCTCTATATTCTAACAAAAGTTTTCCTCTATGTTCAATAGTAATAGAAGATGCTAACTTTGATAAAATATTAGCCTTAGTGTCCTCCGTTCTTAATAGTTGTCTAACATGAGCTTTATCAAACTGAGTGAGTAGTTGAGTTACTAGGGAGTGGTATTTCTTCAAGATTGTCTCTTTTACTTCATACTCACCATTCATATGCTTCGCTACAAGCTGAGAATCAATATGTATGATCAATTCCTTTGTCCCTAGTTGTAGAGCAAATCATAATGCTGAAATTAGTGCCTCGTACTCCACAACATTTTTAGATACTTGGAAGGCAAACGATAGTCCATATTACCACTTATTTTCATTAGGATCTACCAGAAGAACACTTGCTACTGACCAACAACATAAACTACCTAGTACTTCAGCTTCACAACTAAACTTGTTTGCCTCTGTAATGAACTAACTACTGCATTTTATGTGATGAATAGAAAAAAAATTAGAGGCAAATGTATATTTATAAAAAACATTGTAAGACAAAATAAATATCTTTCAAGTAAAATTCCAATAATCTTGTGTGAATGATAATGTTTGAAATTAAAATTTACCTGCAAGGTCTGATGATTTATCGAAAGAGCATTCCACCATAAAATCGGCTAGGACTGAGCCTTGATCATTTTTTTAGGGCATATTCTATTCCAAACTCAGCTAATTAAATTCCCCATTTGGTCATTCTTCCTAAACTATCCACTTTAGACAAAATATCTTTGATAGGCTGATTTGTCATGGCAATCATAAGATGAGCGTGAAAATAAGGACGCAACTTGCGAGCTACCACAATTAAAGAGAAAATGAGCTTTTCTACGTTGGAAACGAAAGAATCTAAGAAATTTCAATACCCTAATCTATTTTCAGGTAATAATTTTGAGGACGAAATTTCCTTAAGTGGGAATGCTGTAACAACACGATTTTCAATGGCACCAAAAACTGTGGTTTTGGAACCACTTTTTTTACTATCAAGTCTGTAAATATTATTTATTAATATTTACGAGTCTATTATAGATTTGTATTGAATATTGGTCCAGTAATTATGTTCATTGAATGGTTAATTAGGATACAAGAACTAAATCCTAAAAACCGTAAAACTTAATCACTATTGAATTTTAGTTGATAAAAGGCTTAAATAATGAAACTCTAGGGATTTAATTGGAAATTAAAACAATTCTAACTATTTTGGGATTTAATTGGAAATTAAAACAATTCTAACTATTTTGGACTGTTGGTGGCTTTAAAATGGGTGAATATATTTAAAATTTATTAGTTTATTTAGTTAAAATAATAAAACATAATTAAAACTTAAAGTAAAAGAAAGAAAAACATTTCATTCATCTTCCTTAACCAAAAATGATTCAAAAGGGGGATAAGAAGGCGTAGCTCACGTCCAAGATTGGTCCTTCAATTGGTAAGCCAATTTTTTCTCGTTTCTTAAAATTTTTATGTTTTCAAAATCCTAAGAGCTTGATTTATCTAGCCAAAAGACTATTTGAAACTATTAAAGTTTTGAAATGTTTCTATTGATGATTTTTGAATTTTTTGGTGGTATATTGTTGCATGTTAAGCTTAGATGTTAAGTAGGACTAATTTCTAAAGTAGATTTTGTTCGTTTTCAGTTTAAGGACTAAATTGTAATTATATCAAATTTGACATGAATTTTCTGTAATTTTTTATTCTATAAGGTTATAAAAGGGTAGAATTGAAATCATATTGAAAAATGGGGCTTAAAGGTAAAAGATATGATGATTCCAATTTTAGGGACTAAATTGAATAAAATGTAAAAGTTTAAAAAATTTTATAATATGAAATTAAATGGCCATATGAATATATTTAAATATTAGAAGGTATTTTGAGTTGATAATTTGAAATTAATTATTATATAGACCAATATTTGAAGCAAGTTGAAGATAATCAAGGAAAAGGAAAACTTGTAGAATAGTCCTCGATGTCGTGTTTGTTGTTATTTTGATTAGGTATGTTTTTATGATATTTATTTGAATTAATATTTGATGTGTTTGTATTGCACATGTGTGTTAATTGTGATTGAGCTACATAAAGTAATGAGTTTGATATTGAAGGACTAAATTTTAAAATGAAGTTTAATAAATAAATGCAAATGGATATGTAAATGCAAATGCAAATGGTTGTATTACATGTATTTGATGATGTTAAAGAATTGAAATAGAATGAATATGAATTTGAGGCCCTATGAACTTAGTAAATGATTAGTATACAAATGACATGTCATTAAGGTCTAAAAAGCAGCAGGTATGTTGTACCAATTTCTAAAAAGTATCAGGTATTATGTACCAGTGTTGGATACCTTTTCGATGGTTGTGTTCCTTCATCTGTTACAGATTCTCCATATCTCATGTGAGTAGCATTGAGTAAAGGTTAATGTCCCTATTTACAACTTGTGAGAGCAAGTATATTTCATAGCTAGTGTGAGCAATTTTATCCTGAGTATCCTAAGTCAATTTACTATGGTTCTCCAGGCGAAAATAAATTATGAAATTGAAGCAAAAGAAAAACCCATATGTTAATAAATGTTATTCATGAATTGATCGTGATTATTATGTTTACTTATAAACATGTTATGTTTATATGTGATAATGTACAAACCATTCGGTTATGGCATGATTTGTGTAAGGTGTCAAGGAATGCCATGTTTTGTTTATTTATGTTTAATTATAGAGTTATGTAATGTTAGGTAAGTTGTGTAACACCCCTTACCCGTATCCGAGGCCGGGCTAAGGTACGAGGCGTTACCAGACAAACATACAAACATTAAACTAAAATACGAGCCATAAAATTTTATTCATATTTCAAAACGTTCATTCACTTACACATAGTCCCTTATTTGAGTCTACGAAGCCCAAAACATACTTCAAAAAGGGTTCAGGACTAAACCAAGAACTTACAAAAATCTTGGAAATTTCATGCTTTAAGGCTCCACACGCCCGTGTCCCACAGTCGTGTTCCATACATGGCTGAGACACATGGTCGTGTCTCTGCCTGTGTGGAATATACCTAGGCTATTTTCCAAGCTTTGGTCAACCTTGATCTCTTACACACTTATACAAAATCAAAAGCATATAACATGGTATTCATTTAATGATTAAGCATCCTCAATTAAACCACAAACATAGCATTTGTATGTCATCATACATGTGTCTCTCATACTCATTTTACCTTGTTTATTATAGTACCACTTATACATTTATACCAAGATTATCATCTTACCAAATATCTTCAGCTTAATCATCAAGCATTCATATTTAAAGCTAGATCATATCTTTATAAAATACCACGATTCAGATGCGCAGAATAACATGTTTGCCTGAAACATTTCAATTCAATTCCATACCCAACAAGCATTACATTGAGACTAGTCATATATATATACATGTCATGATACATAACATTCTCTTTTTGTTTTCTTATAAACACATATAATTTATTTCATTATATCAATATTTCATATACCATAGTTTCCATGTATTCCACATATATTTATTTTTCTCCTCCTCCTCCTCTCCATTCCACATCCTTAATGTATATAGCATTCTTGTAAGTACGATTTCACAATTTACTAATAAATGCTCACATCAAGCTGTCCACATGAGTCATAGTCACTTACTTATTTATAATTCGAGGTACAGAGCTCTAAATTAAGATCCATAAATTTCCCCTGAAACTAGACTCATATATCTTTCCACCATAAAATTTTCATAATTTTTGGTTTAGCCAATTAGTACAGTTTATTCATTAAAATTTCCCCTGTTTCACTTTCTGACAGTTCTGACTTTTCTTCACTAAAAAGTAATTATCTCACAGTACAGAACTCGGATAATGTTCTTGTTGATTTATCTTGAAAATAGACTCATTATGGATTTTAAAAATATAATTTTGAGCCTCTAATTATTTTTCTCCAAATTTTTGTGATTTTCCAAAGTCAGAACAGGGGATCACGTAATCATTCTGAATCAGTCTCACAAAACCATAAATATCTCAAAATATATAACTCCTTTACTTTCTATATTTCTTTTATATGAAAATAGACTCATTAATCTTTAATTTGATATCCCATTCAGTCTCTGATTCAATTTATACTATTTTTGGTGATTTTTCAAAATCATGTCACTGCTACTGTCCAAACAGTTTTATTGCTAATTCACTCTTTCACACTTTCTTTGTATTAACCTCATTTTAACATACATATCACAAATCATTTTCACCACATTTCATACATCACAAGTATAGGCCCATGATCACAAGGTCACCATAAAATCATCCTCATGTATAACTTACTTGTTTATAACCTTACCACATCCTGGTCACTTAATGAACACATCATTCACATAACCAAGTTCCTGCACTTATTCATCACAAAACTCACAAAGCAATACATAGAGAGTCTCCCGTTGAACACTTCGGATCAATCCTTGATACTTGGTGGTTTCAGCACATAGCTCCACCCATCATATAGTTCGGCTCTCTTGTACACATGGTGAACACTTAGTACCACCCATGTGACCTAGCCAGTTTATCTCGTAGCTCTCTTGTCTACATGGTGTCCTTCACTTGGAACCACGCATGCGACCTAGCTACATATATCCCGTAGCTCTCTTGTCTACATGGTGTACACATAGTATCACCCATGCGACCTAGCTACATCATAATGTCTTGTAGCTCTCTTGTACACATGATGTGCACTCAACACTATACATGTGACCTAGCTACATACTATCTGTATCATCCAATCTTTCCGAAGGTTCAACCGGGATTTCTCTCTCTTTTCCAACAATTTCACCAATCAAGTAATTATCCACAATCATATTTCCAATATTATTATAAAATATCATAATACAAGTAATATTGATGTATTACATACATATAAACTTACATCTCATCTAATATCAAGGCAATAACATTAAATTACACATTGTCTTATTAAAAATCATATGAACTTACAATTTCCCATAATATCCATAATCATAGAAATCAAATTTATGTATGATAATTCAATGCACTTCATGTACCATAGACATATTTTTAAATCAATTCATAAACTTGGCACCATAATCATTTAATTTAACATAATTCAATTAATTCACTAAATTTAACTTTCAAATATAAATTACAGCATTATTGTTGTATTATTGTCATACCAACTTACATACTTTCAACACCTCGGAGATCATAGTAAATATATCAATTTTACATTGAAACATGCATAAATTAATGCTTATTATACATATGAACTTACATTGATATTAAAACGGCCATTTTACCAACTTTCCCAATTTTCGATTTTTCTCTCATTCTAGGTTCAAATCTCGTTTTCCAAGATCTAAAACATCATATTTTACTTATTTAATTAATGTACTATCCAAAACAGTCATTAACTCAAACTTTGGAAAAATTACAATTTTGCTCCTAAACTTTTGCATATTTACACTTTTGCCCCTAGGCTCAGGAATTAAACTACATCCCTTATTCTTATGTTTTATGACATGATGATCACTTTTCCCTCCTATGGCAACATCAAATTCTCACTCTAACATATACTTATGACTATTAGGTATTTTTACCGATTAAGCCCTTTTGCTCGTTTTCACTTAAAACTGAGTAGCACAAGTTGTCTAACATAACTTAAAACCTCATATTGTATCATAAAACACCAGAATACACAAATTTTACCTATGGGTATTTTTCCAAATATGAACCCTAGGTTGAATTATTGCTAGCATAAGCTAAATCAAGTTTCCAGGACTCCAAAAACGTAAAGAACTTGAAAAACGGGGTTAGAATGGACTTACAATTGAGCTTGGGAAGCTTGAAAACCCTAGCCATGGAGTCTCCCTTGGTATACACGTCCATGGTGAAGAAGATGAGCAAAATTGGCTTTTAATTTTGTATTTTAATTCATTTTACCCCTAAATGACCAAAATACCCTTACTACTAAACTTTCCAAAAATTCCATCCATGTCCAATTTTTGTCCATAACTTAGAAATTGGTCAAATTGCTATTTAAGACCTCCTAATTAATATTTCAAATCAATTTCATACTAGAAACTTCTAGAATGCAAGTTTTGCAACTTATTCAATTTAATCCCTAACTTCGATTAAGCACTTTATGCATAGAACTTCTTCGCGAAATTTTCACACAATCATGCAATCATATCATAGACCTCAAATAATCATAAAATAATTATTTATATCTCAGATTTTGTGGTCCCGAAACCTCTGTTCCAACTAGACCCAATTTTAGGCTATTACAAGTTGCCTCGATTTCTATAAGATTTTACTAAGCTTTGAGTATTCTTACTTTTGTTCAGTTTTCTTCCTTGTAGATTATCGAAAATCGAGCCATTGGTTGGATCAAATCGGAGCTTACACTATCCACCTATCAATTCGGTAGAATTTTGAACATTTTGGCCTAGTTATAAGTGGCATGTAAATATGTGTAAATGGTTATATATATAAATGTGTGAGATTGAAACTTGAATTGGTTACTTTTGATAGGAATATATGTGTAATGTATATAATTTTTGATGTTGTGTTGGTTAATTAAATCTTGATGATGCATGTATGCCTTTGGTTATTTAGTATGTTCTAATTGATGAATTATAACACCTTGACACGGTATTGGTATGTTGAATGTATATGCAATTAATGTTGTGGCTTGATTGAAAATGAATGGTTTGAGTTAATATTGTTGTGATGCAGTGCCAAACGTGGCTTATTGGTTTCATTTTCATTATTTAGGGAGATGTTATAAGTTATATTTTTCCATGGAACGTGCATGTTTTGAATAGGCATATGATCTGCCATAATTAGGTGTAGCAGGTTAAACTAGTTTTCTCACTTTAGGATCTTGAACATAGCATTTTAGTTAAGTTTTAATTATATTTTTGTAAGTTTAGTTAAATTCAATAAAGTTTGTTATGTGAGTCTTTTATTGGCTTAGGGGTCAAATAAGGCCTACAGATGAGCTAATATACTTTATGAGCGTACATGAGACCACTAGAAGGTGTGCAAAAACATTAGTAGAGTATAGTGATTATAGGTTACCTTAAAAGTGCAAAAAGAAAAATTCAAAAAGAAACTTTAACAAGTAGAAAAAGTACGTGAAAAGTAAAAGCAATTGTGAGTAAGGTATTGTGAAAAATAAAGAAAAGTGACAAAGTCACAACTATAGAAAAACTCATGAGCTTGTTGTAGTTACTATATGATGCTGAGATTTCCTATAAAGGAAAAATAATGAAGGTGAGAGAAGGAGAAATAAGACAGTGAGCAGGAAAGGGTAAGTAAGTGGGAGAATAGGGGACAATATGATGTGTTGATCAGCTGTTTAACGTCACAGCAATAATGTGCAAGCGTACACTGTCGATGCAAGTATAGTAGAAAGATGTAAGTCTGTCAGATATCGATCCCGCAGGGATATTAGTCTTTTGTCTATTAATGTCAGTGCATTAACTAGATAGAAGTGAGATAATTTGTGAGAATAGTTGTCGATGCAATAACTTGAAAACAATAAAATAAAATGTGATAGTGATCAATATTCAATAGAATACTAAGTACTCACAAGGTATAAAAGTATAGGTGATTGTCGATGCAATAAAATTCAATGTATATCTTACTCAGTGTCACTCTTCTATTTAATCTCAGACTTAAACATGTATATTAACCTCACCTCTCGATGATGGCAATATGGCACTATTAAGAACAAGTGGACTAAATTCCACTAATCCTCACTCAACTTCCGTTGTAATGCTTGTTGGCTCAATTGTCACTATACTTTCCAGTTTCAGTGACTGCAACAACACTTCTATATTAAAAAACATTCAAACCTCAAGATTAAACAGTAAAATCAAGACTAAATATGTAATAACCCGACTTAGGGCCTAGTCAGAATAGTGGTCTCCGGACCACAAATACGAAGATAGAAAGATTATTTTTATTATTTTTATGAGGTTATAGTATGATTATATTAGTGCATGAAAAATTTGGTGAGTTAATTTTAATATTTTCAAGCCCGATTGTGAAAAAGGACTAAATTGCAAAAGGTGAAAAGTTACATTTTGGTACCCAAATGTGTTAAATAGCTAGAAAGTCAAAATTGAGGGCTTTTAAAGGGCAATTACACCCATTTTAATAGTGTTGGACGGCCATGTGATGGATTTTTAAGAAATAGTCAAAGTATTAGGTAGATGATGTCATGATTTGGTGATAAAATAATGCCTAAAAGCCTAGCTATCATTTCCTTCTTCTCCATCTTCTTTCTTCACCGAAATTATCATCAAATATTGAGGTTTGAAAGCTCAAAAATCTGCAGCAACTTAAAGCACTCATAAGTAAGTGATTTTAATTAGTTTTCTTCAAGATTTTTACACTTTTGAGACCCTTGAAGCATGAGCTTTCAAATTAGGGTGATATCTTACAAAATGGTCAAGAGTTTAGGATTTTTCCATGGATGTATTTGTGGTATATACTGAGTTTTTATGGAGGAATATGAGTCCTATTTGTGTTATAAACAACTTTTATGAAGGGTGTTAGCATGAAAACACCTAAAGGGACTATTTTGCATAAGTTGCAAATTAAGTAATAAGTGTTTGAAATAGTGAGAATTCGGGGTTTCTCTAGTAGTAAAAAGATTTTAGCTGGGCTTGAAATATGAAGAAATTCGATAAAAATCGAATTTTGAGCATGGGGTAAAATGGTCATTTTGCTAAAGTCTAGGGGCAAAATGGTCATTTTATCAAATATGTAAATTTTAAATAACCTAATTGTGTTTAATGACTGAATGAGTGCATTTTTTATTATTGATCAAGAATTACCAAAACTGAGCCTAGACCGGGGCAAAGCCAAGCAATCCGATTAAGCCGACTAGTCAAGTGCTTTTTGTAAACCGAGATAAGTTGTATGTAAATAATACAACTATATTATTAATGCATGTATTCGATTTTTATTGATTTGATATAGCATAAATTTCTAGAATTGGAATTAAGTATATGTATTTACGATTGAGAAAGTCAGAAAGGTCCAGTAAGAACCCCAGGAAACAAATCGGATATACATGCCATGACATTGGGTTATGTGAGAGCCAGTATAAGACCATGTCTGGGACATGGCATCGGTATTGAGACGAGGGCTAGTGTAAGACATGTCTGGGACATGCATCAGCAACATCATGATAGCTCGTGTAAGACCACGTTTAGGACATCGCATCGGCATAGAGGTGAGTGCCAATGTAAGACATGTCTGGGGCATCCATCAGCCTCAATGATGTTAGCCAGTGTAAGACGTGTTTGGGACATGCATCGGCTAAGTTTCGTGCTAGTGTAAGACATGTTTGGGACATGCATCAGCACGTATACACGAGAGCTAGTGTAAGACCATGTCTGGGACATGGTATCGGCCTCGATGAAGATAACCAGCATAAGACCATGTTTGGGACATGGAAGCGGCAACTTAACCCATGCTTGAGGCTTATAGAATATCTGGTAGTATTCCAAAAGGTTCAATTTTAAGAGTTAAGAAAGAGATTTAAAAAGGAAAGTATGATAATGTTGTAAGTGTTACAGGTACCTATTTGGTATGCATGAGTAATGAGCTCGATTAGAAAATATGATTTGAGTTGATGGTAATGAGTAAGTGCAGTTTATATTTACCTTTGAGCTATGAGCATAATTGATAAATGGTGAAGTTGTCGTTGTATATATATTTATATGCAACTTACTAAGTTTTATATTTACTCTCTTTCCCTTCCCTTTTCTTTCAGTACTACCATTTTGCTCGAGGATCCCTTGAAGTCAGAGATATCGATCACACTATCAGCCATAATACTCGGTATAGTTGGATTTATATTTTTTACTATGGCATGTATAGGGCCAGACCAGGGAGTTGTATTATTGAGAAATTGTTTATGTATATTGGCTTAAGATAAAAGCCTTTCATTTTGTATTAAGCCTAGATAATGGCTATTATTTATTTTGGTAAATGTATATGATGTTCCTTCTGTGGATGAATTGATGTCATTTGGGATGGAATTAGCATATTGAAATGATCTTGTGTAGGTTGTGCAAAATGGGTAACAAAATGGCTTGAAAGATAGCCTAGTTTGTCCACACGGGCAAGACACACGGGCGTGTGTTTAGACCGTGTGTGACACACGGCTCAACCCCATGGGTGTGTGTTATGGCCTTGTGTCCCCCTGCACTTAAATTTTTAAATCAGTGTTGTCCACGGTTAGGCCACACGGGAATGTGCCATAGCCTTGTCTATAAGTCAGTATTGCCCACGGGTAGGCCACACAGGGTGTGTCAGGGCCGTGCCCTAAAGTCAGTGTTGCACACGGGCTGAGGACGTGGGCGTGTCTCGAGTCACATGCGCGTGTGGAACCCTAAAGCATGAATTTTTCCAAGTTTTTCTTAAGTTCTCAATTAAGTCTAAATCATCTTGAATGTATGTTTTGGGCTTCATAAGCCCATTTAAGGAACAAATTGCTTATGAAAGCAAAAATTTTAAAATTTATCAAAATTTTACGGCTCGGTTTTGTATAGTTGATTGAGTTAAGTCAGGTAACACCTCGAACTATGTCCCGGCGTCGGATATGGGCGAGGGGTGTTACAAAATAGGATAACATTTAACCAAGAATTCATGTGTACTTCCATGCAAACAAAAATAGAGATTAATCACCAGCATTTAGAAAGAAAGAATCGAGTGGAGAATATTATCCCTAGACAACTCGACTAAATCTTTCTATTCCCTCTTGTCTTACATTTATGCCTCCTCGTCAGGAGCTAGTCTGCATCTGGTTTTCACGTTTGGCTCACCCGTGAGTGGCTTAAGCTGCCATGACTGCAAGCTTCAAGGTCGAATGATGAAGATGATGATGGAGAAAAAAAGCTCTCATTTTCTTCTTACATCCACCTTTTATGTCCTCCTCAATAGTACAGGTGTCCTTTCCTCAAAATTATTTTGTCCTTGTACGTATAGGTTGGTTATACCAGACTGGATAGCTTACGTAATTTTGGTTCTTATACGACAGCTGTCAGATGTGGTGACAGTTCTGGACACAATCTAGAATTAACTCATGTAACAACATTACAGACAGTTGTCAGGTGCGGCGACAATTATGGACACAATTTGGAATTAACTCATGTGGCAGCATTAATGCAATAAGAAAGTAAAATTATGGATAAAATAGGCTAGGATTCACTGAGTTATAAAAAGCAATTTATTAAACTGAAAATGCTAAAATGTATGCTAAGGATAACTATAAGGGAACAATTTAACCAATAAGTAAGGGGAAAATCTATGTTCTTTCTAATGCTATCATTTTCCAAACTATTTTCGTGCTTGAAACTATTTGATGCTTACTATTCTTTAAATTCATACCTGTCCTAATCATCGGAATGTGACGAGCCAAAAAGACCTATGTGATCTAGGTAGACTTATTCACAATTTGAAATCATACTAAATAATTGAATTTATAATTGTTTATATTATGCTAGGATAATCATATTACTTGTATAATTTATTGATGGAATCTTACATTTGAGACCCTTAATGCTTCTATACTTTGTAATATACTGAACTCGGGTGTTTGATATCAAAAGTGGTAAGTCAGCTATATATCATGCCAAGATTATGTGTGAATATGAAATACTTATTCATGTGCTCCGAAGCTAACATTTGTACCATACTTGCTCAAGGGTCATCTTGTCATTTACTACTTTTATTTGTGTTGCTTGAGGATAAGAAATAACTTAAGTGTGGAGGAGTTTGATTTGTCGTAATTAGGTGTAGCAGATCAAACTAGTATTCGTACTTTAGGAGCTTGAACATAAGCCTTTTACTTAAATTTTAATAATGTTTTCGTAAGTTTAGTTAAATTCAATAAAGTGTTTAATGTGAGTCATTTATTGACCTTAGGGGCCGAATAAGGCCGAAGGGTGAGCTAATATACTTTATGAGCATGCAAGAGACCACTAGAAGATGTTCTAAATCGATATTGGTCGCTGTGTTGCAACAAAAAGCATAGGATGTTGCAACATAGGGAGAAAAATAGAAGAATTCCAAGACTGCCTTTGATGTCACGACACAACCTGAGGATGTCGCGACACACCCCTCAAAATACCCTGAAAATGAGCATATTTCCCTCGATGTCGTGACACAAGATCTGGTGTGTCTCAACATCACCTCTGTATGGGAAATAAATACGAGCTAGGGGCATTTTGGTCCACACAATCAAATCTTAAACATGAGGATGACAACTGACCTAAGGTTAAGGATGATGATCACTCTAAAGTCTATAAATAGGCTCACTTAGCACATGTTATACACAACTTTTCATATTGTATAATTTTCTTCTTACATTTAGTCTTTAGTTTCCCTTTTCTTAGGTTTTAAGTTTCTTTCAGTTCTTATTATTTACTTTTGTGGGAGAAATCAAATTTTTGAAACAAAATCAAACTCTGTGAGGATTCTGCACTTAATTCTAATACAAACCAGGCTTTTTCTAATCTTAACTTTATACTCTTGAATTGTTCTTCATGTCTATTCTTTGTATCAAGTTTATATTGCTTATGAGATCCATAAGAAACTAATCCTCCTGTGGGGGCTTAGCGAGTGGAGGTATGACTACTCAACTATTTTGTAAGGATTTCTTAGCAGATTGGCTATTCAGGAAAGGAAGAACCTAAATCCTAGGCCTGACAACCCTAGGAAGTCATTAAGGTGGGAATTAACCCAAATTTGGTATGGCCTATCCGTGAACACCTTAACCCTGAATCGGTTTGGGCTGTGAGGTTGAGAGATAAGTAGTTCTTGCTGACTCAGTATTTTAGTGGAAGATTGGAAGATCCTACTGGTGTATTAACTAGTTGATTGAATAGGAAAGCTCAAAACAACAGTTGGTTATGATTATTGAAGAAAGCTAATCACCCATACTTAGATTTGATATATTTTGTTATTCTATTTTTCATGATTTATTTATTTCTTTTCTTTCTTTTATTATCGTTATTAGTATAGATCACTAAAACCATTCTTTGCTGGACAGTCCCAGAGATAATGATGAAGAGATCCACATTTAAAGCAAGTCTTGCTCACTAACCTACATTCACCATAATGCTTCTTATTGCAATGTTTACATTCAGGTCTAGCATTTCTAACACTTCCCACACTAACAATGGATGTCGACTGAGGTTTAGAACTAAAATGTCTCGCATCTCTGTCTCTAATCGAAATTCTTGTAGAAACCGTAGAATGAGGATGATATTCTCTAAATTTATTTGATGCAAACTGATGTGATTTGCCCGCAAATCTCTTTCTAAAATCTCTAGCCTTAGAATCAGTTTTCTTTTCTCTTTGCAAAGCTCTTCAGCTTTATAATCTCGGTCAAACAAAACAACAAACTCTTTCAGCTTAAAAATTCCAACTAACACTCTAATTTCTTCATTCAATCCATTCTCGAACCTTTTACACATTATGGCTTCAAAAGAAACACATTACGAGCATATTTGTTGAGTCGTACAAACTCTCTTTCATATTCTGTGTAACACCCCGAATTTGGGCCTAGAAGTGTTGGAGAAATCTTGGGTTCAAACCTGGGCTTTAGCAAAAAATTTGGTATTAAGTGAAAAAAAAACCTGGATGCTTGGATGAGGGCCTTTTAAATTATTGCGTTAATAAATGACACAAGGAAGCTTGTAGTCTAGTGGTTATGGCATCATTAAGGTTGTGTGGGAGCCTGGGTTCAAGCCTTGGCTCTTGCAATTT
Source organism: Gossypium hirsutum (assembly GCF_007990345.1). Lineage (NCBI taxonomy): Eukaryota > Viridiplantae > Streptophyta > Magnoliopsida > Malvales > Malvaceae > Gossypium > Gossypium hirsutum. The sequence goes on from NC_053432.1 coordinate 47,097,812, forward strand.
ATTCTGGGTTTTTTACGGAAACCTAGACTTTGGCCTTTAAACTTTATAATTAATTAGGGATAAAATATGACACAAAAAGCCTTGTGGTCTAGTGGCAAAGTAGAGCCACATAAGAGGCAGGAAAGTGGCGTCATAGAGTTGGCAAGGAGGTCCAGGGTTCAAAACTCATGCAATCAAAGAGCATTTATTTTGCTAACAAGGGGCGACAAGAGTTGGTGTTGAATTTAAACTCTGATGTTGGAGGGATCCCACATCGGGAAGCTAACATAAGAGTGGTTGCGAAGCTGGCTTTAAATAGAGAGAACCATGAGGAGAGTAAGGGTACCTTTCTTGGCTGATCCCTTTCGCTTTATGGCGTGTTCGTTTGGGTTGGGCATCGGATAAGAGTGCTTGGAGTGTGGATTAACTCCAGTCTCCTATCAGGTGTGTATTTCTCACTACTCTAGCTGTAGGATGGCTATTTCGGGCCGCGATGGGCCAAAAGGGGCCATGTGGGCCCAATGGGCCTATGAGCCCAATTGGATAAGTTGTTTAATTATGTAGTAAATATTGGACTAGGCTAGGTGAATCTCATATTTGTGGCTAGATTTGGGCTAAAAGGGCCACACGAGCGTGTGGGCCCATTTGGGCCGAGAATAGGCTTTAGGCCCATTCATATTGTTATCCCTGTTTAGAATATTTTAGTTTACCAAATTACTAAAATAACCCTGTAAGGTAGAATTACCGAAATAACCCTATAGGGTAGAATTACTGAAATACCCCTGTAGGGTAGAATTATCGAAATACCCCTGTAGGGTAGAATTACCGAAATACCCCTGTAGGGTAGAATTACCGAAATACCCTTGTAGGGTAGAAATACTGAAATACCCTTGTAGGGTAGAATTACCGAGATACCCTTGTGGGGTAAAATTACCATTTTGCCCCTAGGGTGTTAAATAACTGTTTTGCCCTTGTGGGCAAGTGACTGACTTGGACTGTGTGGTTGACGGATTTGATTGTGAATATATGTTGGTGATATGAATGACTTGATTGTGATTGTTTGATTCAAATATGGGCATGACATTCTTCATACATGACATGTTGCATGGGTTGAGTTTTATAAAAATGGAGGAAGAGCTACAAGGGCTTTGCCCCAGTTTACCGAAAAGGGCTTTGCCCTAGTTTACCGAAAAGGACTTTGCCCCAGTTTATCAAAAAGGGCTTTGCCCCAGTTATTAAAAGAGGCTAGGCCTCCAGTTATATGATAAAGTAGCTATGCTACCAGCGGAGAGTTTGGTTGGATGGGTTGAGTTATTCCCTACATGGTGAGCTTGGTTGGTACGGGTGGAGAGTAACGGATGGTGGGTTGAGTAGTCTCCCCAAATGGGCTTGCATACATTCATTGGTATGTCATGTGATATTGAAATGGGCCTATGGGTCATACCGTTTACAGTAAAGGCTTCAGTCCAGTGATATGATTTATGAAAAGGCTTCGGCCCAGTAACCGTTAAACGAAAGGCTTCGGCCCAGTATATGTCGAGACTGAATAGGGCTTTGGCCCAGATTGTACTGATACTGTGTTATTCACTGTTTGTTTGTTATTGGGATTACACACTAATTTTTCGTAAACTCACCCCGTTTCTAACTGTGCAGGTAATCCCTAAGCTTAGATGGTTTGGAGCTGCGAGGGACTCGGAGATGGCCACACTACTATTTCTATTTCTTTTAATTGCAATTAGATTTTGTTTTGGGTTTTTAATTTATGTAATAAGGCCGTTGGTGGGTTTTAATTTTTACTTTGGATTGTGATTTCTTATACTAAACTGCTAGTCTAGGAAAACTCGAGATTTCAAAATGGCATGATTCTTCTAAGGAACACGAGCTTCCAACAACAAATTTTTCAAAATGCTTCCGCGATTTTAAATGAGGTAATATACCAAAGGCAAACAAATTAGTAAACGTTTTGATGAGAACTTTAGTTTAATAATAATAAAGGAATTTAGATTCAGTAATGGATTTTCACCAGAACGATCAAATTTGAAAAATGGTTTGATGTGACACACAAGATTCGGCCATAACGTCTAGGCCAGGTTTGGGGTGTTACATTCTGTGACTGACATACGACCCTGCTTCAATTCAAGGAATTCTTTTCTTTTTTGGTTAATGAACCTTTGACTGATGTATTTCTTTCTAAATTCAACTTGAAAGAAATCTCAAGTGACTCTCTCTTGAGGAACTACGGATATCAAGGTATTCCATCATTGATACGCAGTGTCTCTCAACAGTGATAGTACACATTTTAAACATTCTTCAAGTGTACAGGATAATTCGTTGAATACCCGAATCGTGTTCTCAAGCCACAACTCGGCTCTCTCAAGATCATCACTAATAGTGGCTCTGAATTCCTCAGCTCCGTGTTTCCCTATCTTATCAACAGGTGGTTTATTTAATCGCAGAGGATCAATACCTTGAGGAACTACAGGGATCGGTTGGGGAACAGGTGGGGGTAGAGGTTGATGAACAGCTGGGTTCGTGCGAATGTACTGTGTGAACCGCTCGTTCAATATCAAAAAAGGCTTCTTTAGCCTCACCCCCATGACTACTCATCATAGGTCTAGATTCAATAGGCGTTGTCCCTTGAGCAGGAGATGGCGCGTTACTTTCTACGTCTTCTGCTACAGCTTGTTCGAGATCCATTACTATATAAAAACACATTTGAAAACGTTAGGAGTCATCATACTATCACAGTTTTATATATAGAATGTATAGCTAGACTCACATACGCTACGTTAGTCCTAGAATTGACTAAAACGTAGCTCTGATACCAACAAATGTAATACCCCTAACCCGTAACCATCGTCAGAATAGGTTAAGAGGCATTACCGGACTTGTAACTCAATTCAGAACAATCATTTATCAAATGACATCTCATTTCAGTAAATATCATTCATTCACATTCAATATGTACTTAAATCGATCATACAAGTTTTAAATCATGCATTTGGGACTAAATCAGTAACATATGAAAATTTTGGAAACTTAGATTTTCAACATTTCAAGTGTCAGATGCTCGTGTGCCTCACACAGCTAGTAGACACGCCCGTGTCTTAAACCATTTGAAAACAGGGCATACACACTGACTTGTGTCACGCGACCAAGGACACGCCCGTGTGCCAGGCTATGTGAAAACTAGAGAGGATATTGACTTGGGTCACACAGCCAACCACACGCCCGTGTGTCTAGCTCGTGTGCCCTTTGAAATGGCCACACATGCCCGTGTATCAGGCCGTGTCAAAACTGTAGGGTATACTGACTTGTACCACATAGCCGATCACACACCCGTGTGCTACGCCGTTTGGAGCATACTGACTTCCATTCCATTTCAACACCAGGGGACACACAGCCGTGTACTTAACCGCGTGTCACACACAGTTGAGACACACGTCCATGTCTCTGCCCGTGTGAACAAAAATAGGTTATTTGCAAAGCCATTTGCCACCCTAAACACACAAGCATTCGTAAGCCTACATGACCACATTTCATAACTCAATTGGCAATCATAATAACCATTTCAATTCACATTATTTGCCATATCAAACCTAACATTTACTTACCTAAATACCTAATTAACATCATGCATAATCTATTCATATGTCAACTACATATCAAGACATCTTTTGTACATTTTCATTCTATAAATTTATTGCCAAAACATACCATAATTGAACACTTATACACAACCAAAACATGGTACCAAAATAAGCCAAATCACATGGCTTAACTCATACACAAAATATACCAAAACCTTGATATCAAGTAACATAATTAACATCTTTTAAACTAGCCTATACATGCCATATTTATAATTATCACAAGTTCAAAAGTACCAATCAGAATTTGGATAGTGTGATGTGCAACTCCGACTTGTCTAAAACGAGCGAGCTAGTGAACCTCTATAAAGCATAGAAAAAAAACAGAGTAAGCTTTATAGCTTAGTAAGCCCGTATAATTTAGAATTAAACTTACCATTTATACACAATCAATGCAATTTATTCAAGGTATTATCAATTCATGTACCAAGTGCCCAAACACAAACATTCATCCATAACTTAGTCATATAATACATGAAACCCTCCATTATCACAGTTCAACATTCAATATATGTAGCATTCAACATTTCATTCTCAATCTTATAACCAATAATCCTTTCAATAATAGTACTATCTGTATAAATAGAATTTATGCCCGTTGAACCTATTAGAACTTAAAAGGATACTCGGGTGATAAACATCAGTAATCCATCAATTCATTATCATTTATGCTCTTTCGAGCCATAATTAGTAAGCTCATCCTGAGCTGATGAACAGTAAGCTCTATTGAGCTAAAACGGTAAGCTCTATCAAGCTGAACAGTAAGCTCATACAAGTTGAAATGGTAAGCTCTAATAAGCTAAAAACAGTAAGCTTTTACGAGCTAAAATATCAGTAAGCTCATACGAGCTGTGGTGAGTCTGCAAAAAATGCAGGAGCTCGACCAAAACGGTAACCCCAGTGACATGTCACCCTTATCCTATGAATTCATACAGTTCAAACGGGGATCGATAACCAATAGATTATATTGATAAGGCATTCATATCTCAAGTATATCAATTATACACATTCATTTCAATAATTAAAAGTATATAAAAGTTCAACTCTTATTATACGAACTTACCTCAAGTTGCTCGGATGGAAATTATCGGCTATTCGTCGATCTTTCCTTTTCCCAGATCTAAACTCGATCTCGGCTTATCTTGATCTATATATTATCAAATTCAGTACATTCAACATTCAATCTATTCAATTTAGTCCATAATTCATATTTTTGTAAATTTACACATTTACCCCTATACTTTTCAATTTTTACAATTTAGTCCTTATCACATCAAATTACAAATTCATACAATTTAGTACCTATCCATGCCTAGTAGAATTTCATAGGGACCCCTAGTAGCCCATATCTTTCATTATTTAACACTTTTAACCAACACATTTTACATTTTCACAATTTAATCCCTATTTTGCATTTTTGTCAAAAATCACTTTACAAAACTAGTTTAACTATCATCAAGCTTCCATAATCTATCATTAAACATCAAAGAACTCAAGTATTCAATAATGGAAATTTTCAAAATCATGAACAAATTCAAAAATTAAGGTACGAGCTAGCTAATATACGAAGCAACGATCTCAAAAACATAGAAATCATTAAAAATCGAGTAAAAATCATATCTAAATTAGAGAATTTGTCAATGCCGAATGAGGAACCCTATTTTGGCTTCTTCTACTTCTAATTTTCAGCTAGAGATGAATGAAATAACAAAATTTTTGGTTTTGTTTAATTAAATTAAACTTTAGTAACTAAATTACCATTATAACCTTATTATAAAACATAAACATCATTTAAACAATGTCCAAGAATGTCCACTTACAATATAAATGGACTAATTACAATATAAGGACTTCCATATTAATAATTCATAGCTATTAAACACTTTTATCAATAGAATGCAACTTTTTCATTTTATGCGAGTAAGTCCTTTTTACCGAATTAAGCATTCAAACAATAAATTTCTTTACAAAATTTTCACACAATAATTCTATCATGCTGCAGACATTATTAAAATAATAAAATAAATATTTTGAGTTCAGATTTGTGGTCCCAAAACCACTGCTCCGATTTGACCCAAAAATGGGCTGTTATAGCACGCCTATAAGAGTACTGTAGATTTAGTTAGTTAGTTTTTTAAACGGTCTCAGTTTATTATACAGCCTAGCCACACGGTCATGTGACTTTTGATGAATTTTTGCATAAAGGTCCACACAGCTTCAGTGATTTACACGGTCGTCTGACTCCAACTCCACATGGTCATCATTTGTAACATAGCCTAGGCACACAATTGTGTGACATGTTTTGAAAATTTTCCCTACTTATTGAAAGTTTTTTAATTTAATCCTTATCTATGCTCAAGTCAACTTAAGAGCTTTTTTAAGCTCGATTGAGACATGAATTTGTTTGTAAATCATATTATACTTGAATGATGAAATGTTTTTATTGTTTAATTGAATGTTTAAAGTTAAATGTGATCCGCTTCATTAACTATTGTAGAATCCTACAGCTTAGTTCGACGATCAGACCTGGTGAGGGGTGTTACAGTGTTGACTCTTTTAACCAAAGTTTTCTTATCTTGCCACAATATTTCTTATTGTATCACTTGTCTTCTCTTTGGGTGACTTTGAATGAATGCACAATGTTTCCAATAAAGGTAATCTTCAATGCGTAAGAGACTCCTTACTATCCTCGAAGTCTTCTTAAAGTGATCCTTCGGTTAATTGTTCCAAACATATTTGTAGCCAAATTCTTCAAAATGGATGTTACAAATGTATGTTCTAGAAGGAAAATTTGGCATGATTATTATCCTCATCATTCATAAATTTCTCCTAGTATGTCTTCCTATGTTTCTTAGTAAAGTCATGATGCTTCCATAGTTACCTTAGAACATCAATCACAGTTCCTTTATTTGGTTATGAGGCTTCTTTTTATTGTCTGCCATAATCATCTTTGCCTTAATCTTATTCTTTGTGAGTCTCCATGTGACTAGCAAAAGGTGTGCATTTCTTCCTTACAAGACAAGGTTAATAATATTACTAACCTTGTTCAACAACTTTCCATATGTAATACTTTAGAAGCTAAGGTTTGTGGTATTTGTGTTACTCCTAGTCACCCAATGGATACATGCATCCTTCTACAAGATGACTTTTAAAAACAAATTAGTGTTATCAGAAACTTTCCTAGATTGCCCCCAAAATGATGTGATTCTTACTCTAATTTGCACAATCTAAGTAAAGAGATCACCCTAATTTAGGCTATGGATTAATGCATTAATTTTGTAACAACCAACAATTTTTTGATGTCAAAAGTTTCATAATTTGCTGGAATCGATAATCTAAGATGTTTCAGGAAGATTAAGTTAAGAGATTTATGGGAATGAGTATAGTGTCAACTTTATTATTTTTATTATAGGATAATAAATAGCATTTAATCTTAAACTAGATAGAATTTTTTAGTTATGGACTAATTGAGAAGAAATTTAAATTTTTTTTGGGTAACTGTCTTAAAGGTTAGTTAAAAATTAGAAAGAGGTGATGTCTTTAAATGGTTATTAACCCAAGAGTGTAATGACCTGATTTACAATTGTGTCACAAAATTCAGTTTAAAACTGAATTAATTAAGTTGAATTAGTAAATAATTAAAATGTAATAATTAAGAGTTAGGTAGGGATCAAGAGGTAGAATAATAAGGTGTTATTGAATTAAATTGTTAATAAAAATAATACAGCGACTAAGTTGTGTAATGACCAAATTGGAGAAAATTGACTAAGAACTTAGTATATCCTTAAGTGGTAATTAAACTAGGGACTAACTAGTAATTTGTCCATTAATTAATAAGTGTAACAACCCATTTTTCAATGAAATCGGAACGTGATTTCTGGGACCACAAATCTGACCCAAAATATAATTTATTTTTATTATATTATATGGTCCGTAATATGATAGACGTGACATGTGAAAATTTTGATACGAAAATTTTATCGATTTAGTGCTTAATTACGAGGACTAAATTATATAAAATGTGAAAGTTGGATTCTAGTAGCTATAAGGATTAAATAGCTATGGAATTCAAAACTAGAGGTCCTTATATGGTAATTAGACCATTAAGAAAAGTATGTAGATTTTTCTTGGTGACTCATCCATGGAAAAAATGGAAAAGGGCAAAGACTAAATTGGAATTTGAAATAATTAAATTAATTAAAAGATGATAAAAGAAAATATCATCTTAGTTTTGTCATCTTCAACCTAAAATTTTATGGAAACCCTAGGAGAGAGAGAAGAAACTTTCAATGCCTAATTGGGTAAGTTTCCTTGTCCCGTTTTTAGTAATTTTGATATTTTTAAAACCGGGATAGTCTAATCTCTCTATTTAGGGGATTAATTTAAAAAGTTATCAAGGTTTGGAAATTGGGTCATGGATGTATATGCTGAAAATTAGAAATTTATGGTAGAAAATGAAAGATTATTGATAGATAAACAACTTTTACAAAGTGATTTTTGATGGAAACTTGATTTAGGGACTAAAATGTAAACTTGTGAAATTGAAGGAAAAATTTTGAAATTTTATGAATACATGTGCTGTAAAATTTGTAATGGGGCTTTGTTTAGGCTTGGAATAGAGAGTAATTTGCACAAGTTTCATTTTTCGAGCCTAGGGATGAAATTGGAATTTATAGAAAAGTTAAGGGCAAAATGGTAATTTTTCCTAGGACCTAAATTGAGTCCATTTAAATATGAAATGTATGAAATTGATGGTTAAATTCATTTATATAGATCCAAAAAACACAAACTCGAGTTTTGATTGAGGAAAAGAAAAGATTTCAGATTAGTAGACTTTATACACGAATAAGTGTCGAGGTAAGTTCGTGTTATGTTAATTGAATGTTGTGTTTGTATGTAATGTGATTTATGTTGATGTTCTTTACTTGTATGATATGATGGAAAGTTGCTACATGCTTGAAATGGTGATAAAGGGGTTAGTTCTGATTGAATGTTGAATTCCGATGATTGTATACATTTTCCCGAAACTAATAAGGTCCTACATTTGTTGCGGACGAGATTTAGCTTGGATGTGTAATCCCATTGATCTTGTTATAGAAAGGATTTAGCCCAGACAGGTAATCCCGATATAATATCTCTCGAGCATACGTTATGATTAGGGTTTAGCTTGGACTGGCAATCTTAATTGAGCTCCTCTAAGCATATGTATTAAAACGGATTTAGCCTGGGCTGGTAATCCTGTTACACAATATGTGGCTCGAGAGAGCGTTTCTTGGTTAAGTGCCCTAATGGGTATCCTTGAATAAGAAATTGACGGATTATTGAATCATACACTTTGAGTGTACTACTTGAACATCCATCGGAATTCAATGATTCAACGAACATATAATTCTTGACATGGCATGAGAATCTTGAGATGAAATGATAATGACTTGAAAGAATATTGCTTGATGAGCTAATCTAAGTTACTTGATTTATATGAAGATTTTGGTGACTAATATGTTTGATTGAATGTATGTGCTTAGGCAATTTAACCAAATGGATGGAAACATGATATTGTATGCTTAGATCTAATAAACAAGGTTGGTAAGTTTAGTTTTTGTTATACGAACTTACTAAGCATGTAATACTTACTCTTTTTATTTTTCCCCTATCTTATAGTGCTCGGAAGCTCGCGAAGGCTGGAGATCATTGGAGCATCGTCACACTATCAACTAGCTATCTTGGGTATATATAGTAGAATCATTTTGGTATAATGACATGTATAGGACAACTTGGCCAATAGTGGCTTGAAAATGATGTTTTGTTACCTAGCCATTGGAATGGCTAGTAATGGTTTATTTTGGTATGATTAAATAGGTTACGACGTTAAATTCATATGTGATATGTTATGAATATGTGATCAAATGATTCTAATACCTAAGTTAAACCAAGGTAAGTTTATAAACACTTGTGCTTGAAATAAAATGCCTTGTTGAATGATAGAATTTTTTAATTTCTATGCTTGGAATTGGTTGGTATTGGATGTGTGATTCAAATGCAGGTCTTGGGTGAAATTTTGGGTGAGAAATGAAGCTAGAAATGGCTTCATTTTGTCCGCACGGGCAGACACACGGGTGTGTGTCTAGACAGTATGTGACACACGGCCTGGTAATACGGGCATGTGGTTAGGCCGTGTGTCCCCTGCACCAAAATTTTGAGAAACAAAATGCTCAGAATTGAGCACACGAGCAGAGACACGAGCCTGTGTCTCAGCAACATGAGCGTGTGTCTTGGCCGTGTGAAACCTGCACCTAATTCGACTTACATTAGTTAACCACACGGCCTAGCACACTGGCATGTGGCATGGCCGTGTGTACAAGTCAGAGAACTACCTAGTTCGAACACGGCCTATAGCATGGGCATGTCCCAGAGTCACATGGGCGTATCCCTTGGACCACACAGGCGTGTGAGCCCTGTACTTTGAAAAAAATTTGCAATTTAGTGAAAAATTCTTAGAGGTCCCGACTAAGTCCCGATTCGATTTTAAAGCTCGTATTAGGCCTTGAGGGCCCAATCAAGGGATGTTACGAATGATCTTGGTAAAAGAATAGTAATTTACATAAATTATCTGTAAATGTTCCTGTATGTTTCGGTAATGCTCCGTAACCCTATTTCGACGACGGATACAGGTTAGGGGTGTTACAATAAGTGTTGGTGGCTTAGGGTGATCAAAGCCATTAGCCTCCAATATTTGTTAAATATAAGGCTTAATAGTCATTGATAATTTATTAATAATTTTAGTTAAATTAAATTATATGATAAGAAAACATAATGGGAGAGAGAAATACTAAAAAGAATCATTTCATAACATCATCTTCTCATTCTTTTTACGCCCAAGCTTGGAAAAAAAAGGTTCCTCCTTCCATCTATTGTTGTATCTAGTAGCAAGAAAAATGTAAGCTTTCTTCTAAATTTTTGGTTAAAATCTTGATGATTAATGATAATACTAGTAGCCCAAATGTTTAATTAGAGAATAGATGAGCTTGATCTAAGTTTCCATAGTTGGGAACTTAAGAAAATTTGAGTGATTAGAATTAATTCATGCATGTTAAAGAAATTAGTAAGTTTATGGCAAGATCATGTTAAAAATAGGTAAAAATTATATGATTAAGTTGAATTAAAATAGTAGTTGTTTATAACTTACGTTGCGACAAGGACTAAATTGTAAAGGATAAAAAATTTGAGGTTTGATGATAAATAATGGTTGTAGGAGGTCCTTGTACTATATTTATAAATTTGAATTTGAATTTGATCGGATAAATTGTGAGTAACGAGTGTTTCAGATATTAGGGTGTATAGGGACTAAATCGGACAAAATGCATTCATGTATTGATCTGTGCTTCAATTATGTGATTAATGAATTTTCCATGTTCAGATTTAATTTCGTAACTAAAGACGAGGTAAGACCATTGACTACCTATTAATGCATGACACGAAAATGTCGGGACTAAGAGAAATCAACACAAATACAAAAATCAAACTAGAGCAATAACGTGTGGTGTCTGCAAGTGTGACAGGTCTGTTGTAATATTTATTATGTCAATGGAACACTAGAGGATTCCAATGATCGAACCCAAGGGATTGCTAGTAAATGTTTTTATCAAGTTAATTACAAGATAAGCAATTACTAATCTAATTGAGTCGGAAATTATTAGTGCAAATTCCAAAATAAATTGTTTTTATCAAGTTAATTATATGAAGTCCCTTGTCTCGAGACAAAACCTTAAATTTTGACAAATGAGTTTGGATTCGTTTTCTAACTTTGGTTCTGTTTTAGCATAACCTCGTAATTATAAGAAATGAGATCTGAAACATTATGAGTGCATGTGAATGATTTTATTAAATAATTTATTCGTTATGCTATTCAAAAATTGAATTTAAATTGGTCGAATTATGTTGAATTAGTTTGAGTTGCTTCGGGAACGTAATGTGATGTCACACACTTGGATCTGGAAACCAGGTCGAGTGTGGGGTGTCAAACTTAATGGTACCAAATCTAGAATTTAATTGGTTCTCTGACTCCATCAAACACTATGATTGAGTCTAGAGGTACAAGTCATTGTCTATATCGAGTTCGAGCTGAGGTTGGATGCTAATATGCTATTGGTTGATCTTATCTATATATTAAAAACATCTGAAGGATTAGATAATAAAATAAGTAATTGGATTGAGGGTAGAGATCCTCGAGTTTATAGAGGAGACAATTATGACCGTGATGTACCCAGAGGTAACCAAACTGGTACATGTAGAATAGTTTGAACTGTGAGGTCCCATCAAGTGGGCTAGGGGGATGAAACGCTTTTGTAGAAAATAATAGATTTCCTTTGAAGGGTTTTCGGTGTTGCACCCCAATCAACATTGTTAACAAGGGCTCAAAAAGCTCTGATTAAAGAATTAAAGAAGTATGGTGCTATTGAATTTAAAGGTGTGAAAGGCATTGATTCGGAAACAGCTAAATATTGGTTAGAGAATGTTCAAAAATGTTGAATCAACTAGAATGTACCCCCCTAAGCGTGTTACATGTGTCATTTCCTTGTAGTAGGAAGAATCTTATCAGTAGTGGTTGACGTTAACTCGTCGTGTTCCAACCGAGCAAGTTACATGGCCCTTTTCTCATAAGAATTCAAAAGGAAGTATGTTACGAAAGTGATTGAAAAGAAGATTAAATCAGTGCCAGTTGTATGTGAGTATTCAGATGTGTTTCCTGAAGAGTTATCGGGTTTACCACCAATCCGAGAGGTTGAGTTTGGTATTGAGTTAATGCTAGGTACAACGCAGATATCGATAGCTCCATACTAAATAGCTCTGAAAGAGTTAAAAGAATTGAAAGCTCAATTGCAAGAATTAATCGATACATGATTTGCAAGACTGAGTTTCTCACCCTGGAGTGCTCCCGTATTGTTTGTGAAAAATAAAGATGGCACGATGAGAATGTGTATAGACTACAAACAGTTGAACAAAATAACGATCAAGAAAAAATACCCTCTACTGCGAATTGACGATTTGTTTGACCAATTAAAAAGGGTTGCAGTGTTTTCAAAGATAGATTTGAGATCAGGTTATTATCAGTTGAGAGTTAAAGACTCTGATGTGCCGAAAACTGCATTTAGAATGAGGTATGGTCATTATGAATTCTTAGTTATGCCTTTTGGACTAACGAATGCACCTGCTATAATGAACCAGATTTTCAGATCGTATCTAGATTGATTTGTTGTTGTGTTCATAGATGACATTTTGATATATTCATGAGATGAAACTGAGCATGCCGAGCATTTGAGAATTGTATTACAGACTCTGCATGATAAGCAGTTATATGCAAAATTCAGTAAATGTGAATTATGGTTGCGTAAGGTTGGTTTTCTGGAGCATATTGTGTCAGCATCAAGTATCCGAGTCGATCCGAGTAAGATTTCTACAATAATGGATTGGAAGCCTCCGAGAAATGAATCTGAAGTTCGCAGTTTCTTGGGACTTGCTGGCTATTATAGATGATTTGTGAAAAGCTTTTCGATGATTGCAACTCCATTGACGAGATTGCTTCAGAAAGATGTAAAGTTTGAATGGTCCGAGAAGTCAGAAAAGTTTTTATCAGCTGAAGTTTCTTTTGACTGAAGCTTCACTATTAGTACAGCCAGAATCGGGTAAAGAATTTGTAATCTATAGTGATGCATCGTTGAATGGCTTGGGCTGCATTTTGATGCAAGAAGGCAAAGTCATAGCTTATGCCTCGAGACAGTTGAAGCCGCATTAAAAGAATTAGCTGACATACGATTTAGAGTTAGCAGCCATTGTGTTTGCATTAAAGTTTGGCGCCATTATCTGTTCGGTGAGAAATGCCATGTTTATTCAGATCATAAGAGTTTACAATATCTGGTGACTCAGAAAGATTTGAATTTGTGACAGCAGAGATGGCTAGAATTGTTAAAAGATTACAAGCTAGTAATTGACTACCATTCGGGAAAAGCAAATGCTATTGTTGATGCATTAAGCCTAAAATCTTTGTTTGTTCTACGTGTAATGAATACTCAGTTAGCTCTTTCTAATGACGACTTGATAGTACCTGAGTTGAAAGTGAAACCGTTTTTTGTATAGCAGATTTATGAAGCTTAGAAGACTGATAATAAAATGTTAGCTAAAAGAGCTCAATGTGATTCTAACCCTGTTCAGAGTTTCAAGTTGATTCTGGTGATTGTTTGAGATTCAAAGGTCGAATATGTGTTCCGAGGAATTCAGAGTTAATTAAGATGATTTTGAACGAAGCACATAGTAGTCGTTTATCTGTTCATCCAGGAAGTACGAAAATGTATAATGACTTGAAACAGCTTTATTGGTGACATGGCATGAAGTATGATATTTCATAATTTGTTTCGAAATGTTTGATTTCTCAACAAGTTAAAGCTGAGCATCAAGTACCGTCTGGTTTATTGCAGCCGATTATGATTCTTGAGTGGAAATGGGATAGATTAACTATGGATTTTGTTTTGGGTTTGTCCCTATCTCCGAGTAAGAAAGATGCAATCTGGGTTGTTGTTGACCGGTTGATTAAACCAGCTCATTTCATTCCTGTACGTACAGATTATTCGCTTGAAAAGCTTGCAGAGTTGTATATCTCCGAGGTTGTGAGATTACACGGAATACTTGTTTCTATTGTTTCGGATAGAGATCCGAGGTTCACATCAAGGTTTTGGAAGAAACTGCAAGATGTATTGGGTACAAAACTAAATTTTAGTACCGCATTTCACCCTCAGACGGATGGTCAATGTAACACCCCTCACCCGTATCCGACACTAGGATAGGGTTCGTGGTGCTACCTAACTTAAACTAAAACAAACTGTATAAAACTGGTCGTGAAATTTCAAGCAATTTAAAAACTTCTCTTTTCACAAGCAACTATCTCGTATATGGGCTTACGAGGCCCAATCATAAATCCAGAGTTGTTTACAACCCAACCGAGACCTCATGAAAACTTAGAAAATTTTTGTGCATCAAGACTCCATACGCCCGTGTGGGTATGAACACACGACCGTGTTCCAGGGACACGTCCGTGTCCCGAACCCGTGTCTGAAATCATAAGCATCCTGTCAAAACCACACGGCCCACGAACACACCCGTACCCTATAACCGTGTCCTTCACATGGCCAATACACACGGCCGTGTCTCTTGTCCGTGTGCTACAAGCATGCATACTGACTTTATGACACGGCCTGGACACACGCCCGTGCGGCTTACCCGTGTGCTAAAATGACTTTAAAAATTTAAGTGCAGGGGATGCAAGGCCATAACACACGCCCATGGGTGTGAACCGTGTGTCACATACGGCCTAGACACACACCCGTGTGTCTTACCCGTTTGGACAAACTAGGCTATTTCCCAAGCCTTTTTGTCACCCATTTTGCACAACCTATACAAGATCATTTCAATATATAAATTTCATCACAATGGGAACTAATTCATCCATAGAAAGAACATTATATGCATTCATCAAAATGAATAATAGCCATTATTCCAGGCTTGATTACAAAATGAAGGGCCTTTGACTTAAGCCAAAATACATGAATCATTCTCTTAATACAACATCCTAGTCTTGCCCTATACATGCCACTATCAAAAAAAATATAAATTCAACTATATCGGGTATTGTGGCCGATAGTGTGCTTAATATCTCTGACTTTAAGGGATCTTTAAGTTAGCCTGATAACACTGAAAGAAGAGGGGAAGAAAAGAGGGTAAGCATAAAGCTTAGTAAGTTGTATATAAATAATTATACAACAACAATCTCACCATTAGTCATCATACTTATAGCTTAAAGGTAAACGTAATTTAACTTACTTATTATCATCTACTCGAGTCACATTCTCTAAATTAAGCTCGTTACTCATGCTTACCATATAGGTACCTGTACCACTCACAATATGATTATTCTTTCTTTATCAAAATTGATCTACTCTCATCATTGAAACGTTTGGAATACTATTGGATATTCTATGAACCTTCAACATGGGATATATTGCCGATGCCATGTCCCAGACATGGTCTTACAGTGGCTCTCATATACGCGAGCTGATGCATGTCCCAGACATGTCTTACACTAGCACAACTCTTAGCCAATACGTGTCCCAGACACGTTTTACACTGGCTATCTCTGTCGAGGCCGATGCATGTCCCAGACATGTCTTACATTGGCACTCATCTCTGTGCCGATGCCATGTCCCAGACATGTCTTACATTGGCACTCATCTCTGTGTCGATGCCATGTCCCAGACATGGTCTTACACTGGATCTCATAACGTGGCCGAAGCATGTCCCAGACATGTCTTACACTGGCGCACAAATCACCCAATGTCTTGGCACGAATATCCAGTTTGTATCCTAATGTTTCAACGGGATATTTCTATTATCTCAAATATTACTAGACATTCTCAATTCATAACTTGACAACTCATACAATATCAATTCAATGGCGATATGAATACAAGTATTAACAGTGTAGTTGTATCATTTACATACAACTTACCTCTGTTTACAAAAAGTACTTGGCTATTCGGTTTAGTAGGTTTGCTTGGCCTTCCCCCGATCTAAGTTCGAATTTGGTAATTCTTGATCTATAATGAAAATATGCACTCATTTAGTCACTAATTAGGATTAAGCAATCATAAATTTACATCTTTGGTAAAATGACTATTTTGCCCCTAGACTTTGGCAAAATGACCATTTTACCCCTATGCCCGAAAATCGATTTTCATCGAATTTTATTGTATCTTAGGCCTAACCAAACTATTTTTACTATTATAGCAACTTCAAATTATCACTATTTCACATGCTTATTAACTATTTTACAACTTATGCAAAATAGCCCCTTTAAGTGTTTTCATGCTAACACCTTTTACAAGAGTTGTTTATAACACAACTAGGACTCATATTCCTCCACAAAAACTCAATAAACATCACAAATCCTTTCATGGCAACACTCTAAAATCTTGACCATTTTGCAAGATATCACTCTCATTTGAAAACTCATGCTTTAAAGGTCTCAAAAATGCAAAAATCATTAACAAAGGGTTTGGGAATCACTTACTTGTGAGGGCTTTTAGTTGCTGAAAATTTTTAGCCTTCAAAACTCCATTTTTACTGATATTTTTGGTGGAGAAGAGAGATAGAGAAGAAAGAAATGATAGCTAGGCTTTTAGGCATTATTTTATCGCTAAATCATGACATCATCCACCTAATACTTTGACTATTTGCTTAAAACCCATCACATGGCCAGCCAACACTAATAAAAAGGGTGTAATTGCCCTTTAAAATCTCTCAATCTAAGTTCTTTATCTATTTACCTCATTTGGGTACTAAAATGCAACTTTTGCCTTTTATGCGATTTAGTCCTTTTTTGAAATTGGGCTAGAAAACATTAAAATTAGCTCACCAAATTTTTCATGCACCAATAAAATCATACTATAACCTCATAAAAATAATAAAATAATTTTTTCTAACTTTGAATTTGTGGTCCCAAGACCACTGTTCCAACTAGGCCCTAAATCGGGCTGTTACAGTCAATCTGAACGAGTTATACAAATACTCGAGGATATGTTGAAATGTCGCATTCTTAAGTTCAAAGGTATGTGGGAAAAATATTTTCCATTGATTGAATTTGTGTATAACAACAGCTTTCAATCAAGTATTAAAATGGCACTGTACGAAGCTTTATACGGTTGAAAATGTCGAACACCTTTGTACTGGATTGAATTAAGTGAGAATAAGATTCACGAGGTTGATCTAATCAGAGAAACAGAAGAAAAAGTGAAATTAATACGTGATAGTTTAAAACCAGCGTCAAATCGTTAGAAATCATATACAGACTTGAAAAGAAAAGATATTAAGTTTCAGATCGGGGATAGAGTGTTTTTGAAAGTTTAACCGTGGAATAAAATACTTCGATTCGATCGTAAAGGAAAATTGTGTCTCAGATTCATCAGGTCATACGAGATTATCAAATGAGTTGGAGTAGTTACTTATCGACTAGCATTAGCAACTGAGTTAGAAAAGATTCACAATGTATTTCATGCATCGATGCTAAGAAGATACAGATCTGATCCTTCACATATTATTTCCTCGACCGAAGTTTAGATTCAGTCAGATTTATAGTACAATGAAGAACCAATTCGAATTCTAGCTCATGAGATCAAGGAGCTGATAAATAAAAAAATAGCGTTTCTAAAAGTATTATGGCATCGACACGGGGTTGAAGAAGCTACGTAGGAACCCAAGGATGCTATGAGAAAGCAATATCCAAACCTATTCGTTGGTAAGATTTTCGGGGAAGAAAATCCCTAAGGGGAGGAGAGTTGTAACAACCCGGTTTTAGTTATATCAGAACAATGGTTTTGGAACCACAAATTTCGAGGTCATAAAATTATTTTAATATTATTTTTTGTGTTTACAACATGTGAATATATATGTTTCAAAATTTTGTGAGCTAATTTTATCGTTTAATAGCTCAATTTGAGAAAAAGGACTTAATTGCGTAAAATGAAAAAGTAGCATGCTATAAGTTAAAAGTGTTGAATGGCTATGGCTTATTAAAGGGGAGGTCCTTATGATGAAATTAGACCATATATAGTGTTAATGGACATTAATGGACATCCATTAATTGATTTTCTAATTTTATAACTAAGGGTAATTTTGTAAAATGGTAATTAATGTTATATTAATTAAAAAAAACAAAATGGTGGTCATTTTGTTCATCTTTTTGCACTGAAAATAGAAGAAAGAAGAAGTCATTTTAGGGCTCAAACATTCGGCACTTTTCTAGCTTGATTGAGGAATGTTTTGAGCTCGATTTTTTATGATTTCTATGTTTTTGTGATCGTTACTTTAAGTACTAGCTAGCCCATGCCTCAATTTTTGAAAGTGTTGATGATTTTGAAAGTTTCCATTGATGAATTCATGTGTTCTTGAATGTTTGATGATGAAAAATGAGTATTTGTTGATAGATTATCATGTTTTGTAAAGTGATTTTTAGTGAAATTGCATAAAAGGTACTAATTTGTGAAAAGATGAAAATGTGTGGTTAAATGTGTGAACTATTGAAAAATATGGGCTGTTATGGAGCATATAGAAATTCGGCTAGCATGTATTTGAAATAAATTGTGTAATTTTGTGTATTTATAAAATAGGGACTAAATTGTAAAAATGTGTAACTTTAGGGGCTAAAGTGCAAAATTCCAAAATATGAGTTTTTGGACTAAATTGAATGTGTTGATGAATAAAAGAGTTAATTTTGAATGTATATAGATCAAGAACGAAATAAAATAGATTTAGATCAGGGAAAATCGAAAGTTGACGAATAGTCGATTCCGTTCGTTTATTCCGAATATGAGGTAAGTTCATATGAAAATAAATGTCTTTGAATTGAATTACATATGTTTTATTATCACTGAAATGCTATGAATGTCGAACAAGGAAATACGAGCATGAATTGACTAAGTTACAATATTCGAAAGTCCCGTACGAACCTTAGGAATAGTATAGGATACGAATGTTATGACATTAGGTTATCGAGATGTGATTACATGTAAGACCATTTCTGGGACATTGGCATTGTATTGAGATTATGTGTAAGACCATGTCTGGGGCATTGGCGTCATTAATATATTTCATGTAAGACCCTGTCTGAGACAGTGGCATTGATATGTGATAACATGCAAGACCATATATGGGATATGGCATTGTATGAGCTTATATGATTTCCGAGTATCCTTAATGATTCCGAACGATTCAACGAGAAAATTCAAGTCGAGAAAGAATATGTGAATGAGCTAAGTGACTCAAGAATGTACGAAATTCATACGAGTATTGAAAAGGGGAAATATTTGATGAACTTGATTAAGAAATTGAATATATGTTCAATGGAAAGATTATCGAAGCTAGCTCGAACTTGGGGATCTTCGGGAAACGTCATCACACTATCAATCATCTTGTTGGTACTTTTGAAACTTTGTATATATTGTATATGGCATGTATAGGCTAGTGTCATTTTGGTATGTTTTGAGTTATGCTATTAGCCATGAGGTTTGGCTTATAAATGATGATGTGTATGGCCATCTGAGTTGGCTTGATTTATATGTTGGCAAATGATATATGTGATGTTGATAAGTTACCATGTGTTTTGGCATGTTTTCCATGGTTGTTAGTATGTCTAAGTGGTTGCTCATTTGGTTAGTTATTAGTTGATATATTAATGCTTGAGAAATAGTATATTTTGGTACGATTTATAGATGATGAATTGGTATGTTTGAGAAGCATGAATTGGTTGGTAGAAAGGTGAGAAAATTCATTTAGGAAATATGTAAGTTGTGATGATTTTGGCTTAGTAATTTGGTTAAGGATTTGAGTATTTGAAATGGTTGTGGATAGATGGCATGATATGTGGATGGAATAACATGTTTGGGTTGCTAAAATATGTATTGAAATAGTATCATATGGGTTGCTTGTGTACATGAGAGTAGGGGGGCAAATTGGCTTTTCAAATGGCCTAATTTTCTCCACACGAGAAAAGACACGGGCGTGTATCTCAGCCGTGTACGACGCACGGTCATGTTACACGACCGTGTGTTCCCTGGGGTACCTTTTGAATTAAAGTCAGTATACCCTATAGTTTTGACACGGCCTAGACACACGGGCATGTCTACTGGCCGTGTATGGCACACTGGCTGGCACATGGGTGTGTGGTCAGCCGTGTGACCCAAGTCAATAACCCCTTTAGATTTCACATGGCCTGGCACACAAGCGTGTCCTCAGCCATGTGGTACAAGTCAGTACGTATGCCCTGTTTTCACACGGTCTGTGGCACGGGTGTGTCTGCCTCACACGGCCTGTTCATACAGGCGTGTGACCCTGAAATTAAAGAAATTTTTATAAGTTTCTGGAAGTTTGCATATGTTATCAGTTTAGTCCCAAACCACTTTTAAGTATGTTTCAAGGTCTTGTAGAACCTTATAAGGGATGATGTGAATGATTGGATTGGATTTCGATTATGAATGCTTAAATGTATGTGAATAATGTGTAATATCTGGTAATGCCTCGTAACCCTATTCTGGCGATGGATACGGGTAAAGGGCGTTACATATTTTAGGTTTCTACTCAATCAACCAGTCATTACCGTAGCAGGATCTCTCGATCTTCCACTAAACTAATGAGTCGACAAGAACTACTTATCTCTCGACCTCACAGTTCAGACCGGTTTGGGGCTAAGGTGTTCAAGGATAAACAATACCAATTTTTGGTTAATTCCCACCTAAATGACTTCCTAGGGTTGTCAAGCTTATGGTTTAAGTTCTTCCTCTCCCAAACAACTGATCTACTAAGAAAACCCTACATAATAATTAGTTAATTACACATCCACTTGCGAATCCCCCATAATAGGATTAGTTCTTTATGAAGAGTGACGGAGCTAGAAATTTTTTTTGGGCGGGGGCAGAATTAAATTGTATATTTTTAAGATAGGAAAAATGCAATTTCACCATTTTAATCATTTATATCTTTATAATTTTTAAAGGATTAAATAAAAAAATTGTCATTTTTTGGAGGCCAAAGTAAAATTTAACATTACTAATTTAAAATTTTATACATTATAAAAGGCTTAAATGGAAAATTTTCTATTTTAAGGGGGGCTGGAATTAAATTGTATATTTTTACGATAGTAAAGTTACAATTTCACCATTTTAATAGTCTATATCTTTATTAACTAAAATTTTTATCATTTTTGGGGGCGCAAAGTGTAATTTCTCCATTAAAAATTTAAAATTTTATAAATTATAAAATGTTTAAATGGAAAATTTTCCATTTTAGGGGGGATCAGGGCCCCTACTAGCCCCCCTAATTTTGCCACTACTCATGGATCTCATGACCACAATAAGCTTGATGATAAATATAAACATAAATAACAATTCATGAGAAAGGTTTAAGAGAATATCGTTCGTATTTGATCGTTGAAGTGTATAAAATCCATTAGCGTGATGGCGTTTACAAACCACGTTCTCCGAAGAACACAAATAAGAATAAACTTAAAGCTTAAAGGAAAGAAAAACTGAAAACTAAAATTACCAAAAAAAAGTAGAGTATGGAAAGTTGTCCTTAAACAAGTATTTTAATAGTCTATTTATAGAGTTAGGGTTGTCGTCGTCCTCAGCCGTAGGTCAACTAATGTTCTCGTGTTTAATTTCCACTATGCAGACCAAAATTGCCTTGGCTCGTAAGTGTTTCCCATACAAGGCTAATGTCACAACACCCTAGTCCCTGTGTCGCGACATCGAATGCAATATGCTCAAGTTCAGGGTATCTTTAAGGGTGTGTCGTGACATTCCATGGCTGTGACGTAGCATCCAAGGTAGTATAGGAATTTTGGCATTCTACTTCCAATGTTGCAACATTGAACTCCCCGTGTTGCAACACAACAACCAGCTTTGAGTTCTTATGCCTTTGAATGGTCTCCTGCACACTTACTATGTAACAACCCGTTTTTAGTGATGCCAAAAAAGTGGTTTCGAGACCATAATTCTGACGAGTGAATTATTATTTTATTATTTATTTAAGGTTTACAGGATTATGGTATGGTCATATTAGAATTTCGTTAAGAAATTTTAAAGTTTGAATAGTTAATTAAATGAAAAGGACTAAATCGTAAAAGGTGAAAAAGTTGAGTTCTATTAGTTAAAAGAGTCAAATGGCTATAAAATCTTAAACTAAAGGACTTGGATGGTAAATAAACCATTTCATGAATTAGTGGGTAGTTATGGATATGGTTTTGATGAAATTATGATAAAATTTTTAAGGTTGAAATTGTAATTAGGTAATTAAGCTTAAAACAAAAGAAAAGAAAAAAAAGGTGTGTCATCTTTTATTTTTCACCTTAACCAATTTTGAAGAGAAAGAAACTCCATGGATGAGTGTTTGGTTTAGTCAAGCTTAGTTTGATTGCATGGTGAGTTTTCAAGCCACGTTTTTAATGATTTTTATGTTTTTGAGATCGTTACAACTAAGATTAGCCCATACCTCCATTTTTGAATCTGTTAAAAACTTTAAAAAGTTACCATTGATGAATCTTGAATTTTTTTTATGATAATTATGTGTTTGAAGCTTTCATTGTCGTATTTGGTTGTTTTGTGAAGTAATTTTTGTTAGATTTTTATTTAAGGATTAAATTGTTAAAATGTCAAATTTTCAAGGTTTGATAGTGAATTTGAGGTATAATAGGAACTGTTAAAGAGCCTAAAATATTCAGCTGTAATTTGGTTCTTAGAAAATGGTCAATTTGATTATTTTCGAGTTAGAAGACTAAATTGTAAAAGTTGTAAAAGTTTAGGGAAAATGTGTAATTAATGAAAAGTTAAAGGTCATATGCATTGAATGGAATGTGAAATGAGTATGAGATTAATATATTGTGTTTAATTATTATATAGATCAATATTTGAATAAAAAATACAATAACCGAGGAAAAGGGAAAATAGCGTATTAGTCCCTGCGTGTTGGTCGGAATTGAATAGTAGGTAAGTTCATAGTGTTTCAATATGTAAATGAATTTCTACTTTTATTTTTATATTCTACTTCTTTAATTAAATTTTATGGTTAATTATTGAATGAATACACATACGTGCCCCTGTTTGTACTTCAGTACCCCTGAATGCACATATGTGCCCCTATTTATACTTCGATACACCTAAATGCACTTACGTGCCTCTATTTATACTCCGGTAACTCTGTATCATATAGTATAGAAATTGTATTCAGATTAAATGTTATATTATGTCCTTACTATACTTTGTAAGCTTATCGGTTCTTATGGAATGTTTTGTAGATAATCGTTGCAAGCATTTTGGAAGGGTAATTCAACCGGCTCACTTCGTATCTTCTAGAGTAGTGGGATGTATTTATAGATAAATATGTTATTTGGTACACTTTGATACTTTACCAAATTGTGTCACTTGGTTATATTAATATACTTGTAATAAGGTTTTTTTGTGTGTGATTAGAATGGTTTGAAACTAATCATTTAAGGTATGTTTTGGCACATATTTGAACTAGGTTATCATGCATGAAATAAGGCAATATTGACATATTTTGATAGTTGATGTGTTGCTATAATTGTGGTGTTTTTGAATGGCACATTTTGATGTGTTGCTATAATTGTGAATGATGTTTAAGTCTCTTGGATGAATGCTCAAATGGTTAGATTGGTTAGGTGTGAATTGGTTGGAAAATGGCTTGATTTTAGGTAAATTTTAGGTTCACACAAGCTGTCACACGGTCTAGCAACACGGCCGTATGTCATTTGAGAATTTCTTAAGGTTCAAGTCAGTGAGTGGAAACACAAAAATATATAGACCTTTTCATGCCCTTTTTAACTCAAATTCACGCAGTTTTGGTGTAATTCTTGTAAAAAAAATATAATATAATTATAAAAAAATTAAATTATACATAAATTATTAACATATTTAATTTTAATTAATTTTATAATAAATTTTCATAAATTTTAATTTATTTTTGGTAGATTTGCACAAAAGGTGAAAATTGGCTTGGTAGACACTGCTAGAAACGCAAAATCGGGAAGCAATTCTTAAAGCATCGAGGCAAATTAATTTCTTAGCCTACGACAGTCCAATTGATGAATATTAATACATAATATAATAAATTTTGATTTTAATCCAATTTATTTTGGGTTAAATAATAATTATTAATTAAATTATGAAAAGAGGTTCAATTGTGCTAAACCGAAAAACTGATCTAACCGAGCATGTAACAGCCCAGTTTTAGCTAAATCGAAATAGTAGTTTTAAAACCACGAATTCGAGGTTTTAAAATTATTTTAAAATTATTTTTTGTCTTTATAGCATGTAAATATATATGTATGAAAATTTCGTGAGCTAATTTTATTGTTTAAGTGGTTAATTTGAGAACAAGACTAAATCGCGTAAAATGCAAAAGTAGCATGCTAAAAGTTAAAAGTGCTTGATTGCTATGAAATTAAAAGATGGAAGTCCTTATGATGTTATTAAACCATTGGATTAATGGATGGACATTTATGCCGATAGTTAGTGGAATTTTAATGTTAAATCATTAAGGGTAATTATGTCATTTTGTAATTTAAGTTAAATTAAATAAAAAAAGGTTAACATAGATTCATTCATCTTTGTTACAACCAAAAATGGAGAAGAAACATTAGGGTATGAAGCTTGAAAAATTCGGCACTTGTGAGCTTCAATTAGTATGTGATTTTTGTTCGGTTTTTTATGATTTCTATGTTTTTGTGATTGTTGCTTTGAGTTCTAGCTAGCTCGTGCCTTAATTTTCAAGTTTATTGATGATTTTGTAAAGTGCCATTGATGAATGCTTGAGATTTTGAATTAATTTTCAAGTTTATTGATGATTTTGTAAAGTGCCATTGATGAATGCTTGAGATTTTGAATGATTGTTGATGAATTTTTAAAGCTTGATGATAGATATTGAAGTTTTGTAAAGTGATTTTTAGTGAAATTACATAAAAGGGACTAATTTGTGAAAAGTGTAAAATGTGTGTTTAAATGTGTGAAATATTGATAAATATGGGCTGTTATGGAGCCTATAGATATTCGGCTAGCTTGGGTTTAGTTGAAATTGTTGTAAATTGTGTTTTTATGAAATAGGGACTAAATTGAAAAAATGTGAAATTATAGGGATTAATGTGCAAATGTCCCAAATTGTGTGCTTTGGATGAAATTGAATGAATTGAGGAATAAAAGAGTTAATTTTTAATTTATATAGATCAAGAATGAGAGAAATCAGATTTAGATCGAGGGAAATCGAAAGTTATTGAATAGTCGATCCAGTTCCTATATTCCGACTATGAGGTAAGTTCATATGCAAATAAATGTCTTTACATTGAAGTACATGTGTTTACTTGTCATAGAAATGTTATAAATTTTGAACGAGAACTTACGAACAATAATTGACAAAGTTACGATATCCGAAGGTCTCGTACGAACCTTAGGAATAGTATAGGATACGAATGTCATGACATT
Source organism: Gossypium hirsutum (assembly GCF_007990345.1). Taxonomy (NCBI): domain Eukaryota; kingdom Viridiplantae; phylum Streptophyta; class Magnoliopsida; order Malvales; family Malvaceae; genus Gossypium; species Gossypium hirsutum. The sequence goes on from NC_053432.1 coordinate 47,123,532, forward strand.
AGGTTACCGAAATGTGATTACATGAAAGACCATGCCTGTGACGTTGGCATTGTGTTGTGAATACGTGTAAGACCATGTCTGGGACATTGGCATCATTATTCGATTTCGTGTGAGACCTTGTTTGGGATAGTGGCATCAATATGTGATAACATGTAAGACCATATCTAGGATATGGCATTGTTCAAGCTTATGTGATTTTCGAGTATCCTTAACGATTCCAAATGGTTCAATGGGCAAAGTCAAGTTGAAAAAGAGTACCTGAATGAGCTAAGTGACTTAGGTATGTACGAGATTCATACGAGTATTGAGAATTGAAGTAAATGACGAATTTGATTATGATATTGAATATGTGTTCAATGTGAAAGGTTTGTGAACTTGTGTATAACTAGTTAAGTTTAACATATTTGAATTGATATGCAAAGATTGACATGATAGCTTGTTTGTATATGGCTTACTAAGCTTTTAAAGCTTACTTTGTGTGTTCTTTTCATGTTTTATAGATTATCGAAATTGGGGGATCATCAGGAACCATCATCACAATATCGACTTCTTGTTGGTACTTTTGGAGCTTTGTATATATGGTATATGGCATGTATAGGCTAGTGTCATTTTGGTATGTTTTGAGTTATGATATTAGCCATGAGATTTGGCTAGTAAATGGTGATGTGTATGGCTATTTGAGTTGGCTTGATTTATATGTTGACAATTGATATGCATGTGATGTATATAATGCCTTATATGTTGGCTTGTTTTGGTATGTTTGCCATAGTTGTTGATATAGCCAAAAAGATTTTATTTGGTTAATAAGTAGATGATATATTAATGGTTGGAAGATTGACATATTGTTGGTTTGATTTTGAGATGGAGATATGGTAAAATTTGTGTCATGAAATAAATGATAATTTGATGAGTAAATGCATTTAGTTGTCATGTGAGATTGATAATTTTGGCATATTGATTTGGTATGTTTTTGAATATGGGATTAAGTAGTTGATATGGTTGAATATAGATGACATGATATATGTATGAATTAGCATGTTTTGGCTGCCTGTTTATGTGTTGAGTTAGTACCAATTTGGTTACTTTGTGAGCATGAGAAAAGGGTGGCAAATTGGCTTTACAAATGGCCTATTTTTGTCCACACGGTCATACAGCACGGTCGTGTGTCCCCTGGGGTACCCTTCGAATTAAAGTCAGTATACCCTACAGGTTTGGCACTGCTTAGACACACGGGCGTGTCTTCTGGCCGTGTGTGGCACACAAGCTAGCACATGGGCATGTGGTCAGCCGTGTGACCCAAGTCAGTAATCCCTCTAGTTTCCTATGGCAATGGCACACGGGTGTGTCTTCGGCCATGTGGTACAAGTCAGTATGTATGCTCTATTTTCACTCGGCCTATGACACGGGCGTGTGACCCTTAAATCAAAGAAAATTTCCTAAGTCTCCTAATGTAACACCCCAAACACGGCCTAGACGTTATGACCGGATCCGATGCGCCACATCGATGCGTTCAAAACGTTCCGTATTACTTAGTTTGGAGAACTTAGTTGGTGTTGTAAAAGATACTTTTAAAAGTAGGTTAAAGTGAATAGAAGCTGTGCACCAGGTAGGAAAACCAGGAAAAGAGGAGGTGAGTCCGTCAGACTGCTTAAGTACCAAGTTCCCTTCGGATCTAATCCTAGACATACACACCACCATTGCCACACCTTAACGACTCGTATAATTTTGAGAAAACCGTCTGGTTATGTCTATCTTAAGAAAATGATTAAGTTTGAGAACGTTTGCTTAGCGGAAGTCTTACTTGTAATCGTGTTATTTTGAAATCACTTAATGTTTTTGGAAACGCGTCCTAAAGCTAACCCATTTTCCTTAGTTATCATAGTTTTTTTTCATCGTAATAAAATAAAATAATAAAAGTAAAACAAAACTATAAAAATAATTAAGCGGCCTTATTACACTTAAAACCCAAAACCATAAATGAAATTAAAAGGACGTCCAGTTCACCAGAAAGAAACCAAGTTCGTAGAAACATGTGGCCAGTCCGAATCCCTCACAGCTCCAAGCCCACTATGGTTGAGGAATACCTGCGAGGATGAAAATAAAGGGTGAGTTTTGGGAAACTCAGTGTGTAGTTCAACCCAACCATAGCCTAAATCAGTTCAAACCACAGAGACAGAATAAGTTGGCCTCAGCCCAGAACAGATATCAGAATAAAGCCCATAGGCCCAGAATAGACGAAAACAGATATATCATGCTTATGCAAAAACCCAAACATATCCAACCACATACACCCCCATACCATCCTTTCGCCATGTGGGGAGACTACTCGACCCACCCAACCGCTACACGCCACAGAAATATGCAGCATGGCTGCCAGATACAGAAAATGTGACAGAGTCACCAGATACAGATATTTTGTGACAGTGCCACCAAAACAGATATATGTGGCAGGGCCACCAGAACAGATAATTTGTGGCATAGCCACCAGGACGCTTCCTCCATAATATAACCCATGTCTCCATACAACAGATATACATTCATGGCATACATCATACAGATTTAATTCATCATGCTTTTCAGACAAAATTAACCCTAGGGGTATAAAGGTCATTTTGCATACATAGGGGTATTCTAGTACATCTAACTATTTCTAAGGTTTTCATGCATATCGTAGCCATTACGTTTAGCTAGAAACACTTACCGAGTGTTCTTACCGAATTGGGCCCGTTGGCCCATTAACCCAGTTTTGGCCCATTCAGCCCAAAATATCAAAACGCACGAAATAGAGCGTACTGCAGTTTTATCCCTTTTGATTACCAGTAATAATTACCCATACGTCTTACGAGCATTCGCACACTCGCAAGTGCCCAAAATACTGGCTTTTCGGCATTTCGGCTTTTATCGATCTAGCCTATGAGAGAGTGTCAGTTACACACCTGTTTTTGGGATTTGCTCGACGAGATCTACACACGAACTGCCTACAATTGAATCACTTAATATTACTCCAAATATCGAAATAAAATTGAGTATATAGTCCCTTACCACATTCGGCCAAACATGCCTAAAACCCTTATTGCTCTTACCTTACTGCCGAAATATGGTTAACTCCAAAGATCCAATCGTTCCACCTGTCCAAGCCCTTGATCAACCACCTCTAAATCACGTTATTACCAAAAAAAAATAGTTATTACGACCCCTCAGGATTACAAGTCCAAATCGACAACCTCCCTAACTTTTAGGGATTTCGGCTTTTCCTAAAATATGTAAGAAGACTAAGTTTTGGAGAAGACTTACCACCGGTTCCTTAGTGAATGATTCCAATGAGTTTCCCACTCGATCCCGATGTAGATCTAAGCCCTCAGATGATAACAAAAGTCGAGCTTTCGGTGACTCCAGTATTCGGCCAAGTCCCTTATAATTTGGGGTTTTCGGCTTTTTGCAACTTGTGTATAGAAAGGTAAAACGAGAGGGTCTTGCTATGGTCTTGTCGTCAAAACTTGAGGTTTTAGAGGGCTGGTGAATCGGCCATGAATGATGAAGAGAAGAGATGTGGTTTTGATTAAAAGAAATCGGCACAAAAAGAAACAAGCTTTCGGGATTTCGGCTTTTTATGGCCACAGGCTATGAAGGTTTTGAAACGGTTGAAGGGAAAAATGGAGATGAACAAGATGGTAGGAAGGTTCGGCAATGGAGGAAAGGAGATGAAGAAAAAGGTTGATGAGGAGAGGAGAAAAGAAAAGATGAGGAGAAAAGTCAGGAAACAACACCAACTACCCTAAGTGCCGAATTTATACTAGCTCCTTAACCTAGCCGAATTTTGCCCCCCTTAAAGAATCCCTTGGCCGGCCACCTCTTGCTCTTTAAGAGTCCAACATTCAGCCAACACATCTCTCCCTAATCAGCTCCTAATTTCTCTCCCTTATCCCCTCCTTGCTCCATCTCCTGAGCAACTCAAACTCTTGTTAATAGTCTTTCACTTCATTTCCATTACCTACCTTTTCTGTTCATAAAAATTAATCCCTTGTTTTTGCTATCAATGTAACTTGAACCTGGGTCCTCCCTAGCTTCCACACGCCACTTATAGCCTTCCCTGTGGCGTCACATGCCACTTCACCACTTGCTTCCTTGTGATCTATTTTACACAATTAATTCCTCAAAGCCCAATTTACCAGAACCCCTTTCTCTTATGGAATTAAAACTAATTAAAACTATCGGGTTATCCTAAGCTTGGGTCTTCTAGAGGCCCACTATCACAATTAAACCTACACTTAACAAGCAGAACATAGAATTTTAATTTTACAAACTTTTTTCAGAATTCCCAAAAATTTGGGGCGTTACAACTCTACCCTCCTTAAAGAAATTTCGTCCTCGAAATTTACCTGATCGGAACAGATGAGGGTATTGTTGTTACATTGCCTCCTCTGGCTCCCAAGTAGCTTCTTCTCTGCCATGGTTACGCCAAAGCACTTTCACTAATGGTACAGATTTCCTCCTCAGAACCTTAACGTCTCGATCTAATATTTGTACAGGCTCCTCCTCAAAGGTCAAATCAGCTCGCACCTCAATTTCTGCAACCGGCACGACATGAGTAGGGTCAGAACGATAGCGCCTTAACATGGAGACGTGAAAAACATCGTGAATCCTGTCTAACTCTGAAGGCAATTCCAACTGATAAGCCACTAGGCCTACTCGCTTCAAAATCCAATAAGGCCCAATGAACCGCGGACTCAACTTGCCCTTCTTACTAAACCTTAGTATCTTCTTCCAATGTGAAACCTTCAAGAAGACCATATCGCCCACTGAGTATTCAATCTCCTTACGCTTCAGATCTGCATATGACTTTTGCCTATCAGACGCTTCCTTTAACCGATCTCTAATTAACCTGACCTTATCCTCAGTATCTGCCACCAACTCTGGTCCAAGAACTTGTCGCTCCCCCAGTTCAGTCCAACAACTAGGTGTTCGACACCTTCGCCTATACAGTACTTCATAAGGTGCCATTCAAATACTCGACTGATAACTATTGTTGTATGCAAACTCTGCCAAAGGCAAGTAATCCTCCCAACTACCTCGGAAATTAATAACACATCCCCTCAACATGTCTTCCAGAATCTAAATAACTCTTTCCGACTGACCATCAGTTTGGGGATGGAAAGCCGTACTAAAGTTCAATCGTGTTCCCAACGCCTCATGCAGCTTTTGCCAAAACCGAGATGTGAATCTAGGATCCCGATCAGAGATAGTTGAAACCGAAACTCCATGCAGTCGCACAATCTCTGCCACATACAACTTGGCTAACTTCTGAAGAGAAAAGTCTGTGCGAACAGGTATAAAATGAGCTGACTTGGTCAACCTATCCACAATCACCCATATCGAGTCTTTCTTCGATGGTGTCAAGGGTAGCCCACTCACAAAGTCCATGGTTACCCTCTCCCACTTCCAAAGTGGTATTTTTACTGGCTGCAATAATCCAGAAGGTAACTGATGCTCAGCTTTCACTTGCAGGCATGTCAGACATTTCCCCACAAATTCCGTTACCTCTCGCTTAAGTCCAGGCCACCAATACAGTTCTCGCAAGTCATGGTACAATTTATTCCCTCCAGGATGCATGGCACAAAGTCCCCCATGAGCTTCCTTCAAAATTGACTGTCTCAAGTCAGAGTCCTTCGGAACACAAATTCTACCTCGAAAATACAGAACCCCATCATCATTTATCCCAAACTCAGAAGTTTTTGCTTCCTTAACTTGTTGAAAACAAGGGACCAAAACTCATCTTTCAACTGCTTTTCCTTAATCTGATCCACCCAAGTTGGCCTTACTTGCAATTCAGCCAACAGACTTCCATCATCATACAGACTTAGACGAGCAAACATTGCTCTCAGATCAGATACAGCTCTACGACTTAGAGCATCGGCTACCACATTAGCCTTGCCTGGGTGATATTCGATTGAACAATCGTAATCCTTAAGCAACTCAATCCATCTCCTTTGCCTAAGGTTCAGTTCCTTCTAAGTCAGCAAATACTTGAGACTCATCTGTGTATATAATACACCTTTCTCCATACAAGTAATGCCTCCAGAATTTAAGTGCAAAGATCACTGCTGCTAACTCCAAATCATGAGTGGGATAGTTCCCTTCGTAAGGCTTAAGTTGTCGAAACGCATAAGCAACCACCTTATCCTCTTGCATCAACACACAACCCAAACCTACGTGTGATGCATCACCGTACACAGTAAAATCTTTCCCAGACTCTGGTTGAATTAACACAGGTGTTTCAGTCAGAACTTTCTTCAACCTCTCAAAAGCTTCTTGCTGCTTCTCCGTCCATACAAACGGTACTCCTTTCCTTATGAGTTTTGTGAGAGGTGCTGCCATCACAGAAAAACCTTCCACAAACCTTCTGTAGTATCCTACCAACCCTAGGAAACTTCGAATTTCTGAAACCGACCTAGGTGGCTTCCATTCCAAAATTGCTTCAATCTTTCGAGGATCCACTCTAATCCCCTCTGCAGAGACCACATGCCCCAAAAAGGTTCCCTCCCTCAACGAGAACTCACACTTGCTGAACTTCGCATAAAGTTCCTTCTCCCTTAACACTTGCAACACAATACGGAGATGCTCATCATGTTTTGCTTCGGTCTCAGAATATACCAGAATATCGTCAATAAAGACGACCACGAACTGATCCAGAAATGGTTGGAACACACGATTCATCAGATCCATAAACACTGCAGGAGCGTTTGTTAGTCCAAATAGCATAACCAGAAACTCATAATGACCATAACGAGTCCTGAATGCTGTCTTATGAATATCTGCCTCCTTAACCCTTAACTGATGATATCCAGATCGAAGATCAATCTTGGAAAATACAGAAGCTCCTTTAAGCTGGTCGAACAGATCGTCAATCCTTGGCAGAGGGTACTTATTCTTAATCGTCAGTTTGTTCAACTAGCCATAATCAATGCACATACGCATCGTCCCATCCTTCTTCTTCACGAATAGCACCGGTGCTCCCCATGGAGACACACTTGGCCTAATAAAGCCCCTATCCAACAATTCTTGAATTTGCGCCTTTAACTCCACTAACTCCTTCGGTGCCATCCTATATGGTGCAATGGACACTGGTGCTGTCCCAGGCAACAGGTCGATTCCATTCAACTTCTCGGTTTGGAGGCAATCCCGAAAGCTCCTCCAGAAAGACATCTTGGAACTCTTTTACAGTTCTAACCTTATCCACTGTCAGCCCCTCTACCTCTGTTTGACTTACAAATGCTAAATAGGCCTCACACCCTTTTCGAATCCACTTTTCAGTCCTCAATGCCGATATCACATTAGACAAATAGTCCCTTCGCTCACCTATCACCATAACCTCATCCCCTTCTGTGGTCCTTAGCACCATTCGCTTAGCAGCACAGTCTAGAGTCGCCTTATGCTTAACAAGCCAGTCCATTCCCAGAATGAGATCAAACTCTCCAAATAGCAACTCCATTAGATCGCCAGGAAAGATCCTACCTTGAGTTTCTAAGGGTACATCCTTATACAGCTTGTCTACCCTAACCGAGTGACCCAAGGGACTTAGCACAGATACCCCACTCACTATCTTCTCAGAATGCACTCCCAAAGACCCAGGTATGGCACACGCAACATAAGAATGAGTAGATCCAATATCCACCAAGGCAGTATACGGCATATTAGAAACTAAAAACGTACCAGTTATGACATCAGGTGCGTCGCCCTCCTCTCGACGATGAGCTGCATACACCAATGCTGGCTGTCGAGCCTCAGCATTTCCGGCTCCCCTGCCAGGCGGCCCTCAACCTCGACCATTTCCATTCCCATTTTCGCCCCTACCTTGTCCACGTCCTCTCATGGGTTGAACAACCCTCTGTACAGCAACCTGAGCCTGATCAGCTCTCTGTGGACAGTCCTTAACTCTGTGCTCCATAGATCCGCATCAGAAACAAGCACCAGAACATTTCCTACACTCACCCAGGTGTACCTTACCACAGTCCCCACAGATTGGCGGTCTAACCACATTCATTGAAACGGCTCGAACCGGCTCCTCCACTCTCACCCTTTTGACATTCTTGTTTGCTCCACCCGAAGGTCCAGAATCCCTCCGAAAACTGTTTCGACCTTTCTCACGGTTCTGCCTCTCAGTACGCTTTACCTCCTCAGCAATCTTAGCTTTTTCCACCAGAACCGCGAAGTCACGCTCCCTCTGCGGAGCAATCAGCACCTTAAGGCCATCTCTGAGTCTATCCTCAAAGCGAACGCTACGCTCATACTCCGTAGCAACTATTCCCACAGCATACCTACTCAGCCTCAGAAATTCAGCCTCGTACTCAGCAACAGTTTTGCCTCCTTGGACCAGATTCAGGAATTCTTTCCTACAGGCATCCACATAACTTGCCCCGACGTACTTTCCTTTAAAGGCTATCTTAAACAGCTCCCAAGTAACCCTATCAGCTGGGGTTCCATCCCTCACGGTGAGCCACCACTAATAAGCCTCATCTCGCAGCAACGATACGACCCCCTTCAGCTTCTGCTCCACAGAACAGTCCAAGTCATCCATAATTCGTTCCGTGGCCTCCAACCAATATTCTGCCACATTCGGGGCTACACCAGATACACCCCTAAAGATCTCCGCTCCGTTAGCCCGGAGTCGTTCAGAAATCGATCCTCGAATTTCGTTGCCCGAACTTGCCCCGGTAACCCTTTCCAGAACTCGAAGCATTGCCTGCGACAGGGCGTCATCCCCGGCACCATGATCATGTGATTCCACTTCCGTTGCCGATGGTACCGGTGCTTCTGCCGCTGGCATATGTCCTGAAGACGAAGATCCCACTCGAATTCTTCCTCGGCCTCGTCCACGGCCTCTACCTCGAGCTGCTAGCGTACTCATATCGTATTATCTGATTACGAATTTTATGCATTAATATCATTCCAATGTTTATTACAGATGTTTTATGATTCAGACAGTAATTCAGAAATGGGTTTTTGCAGAATCGATGTCTAGCTACAGTCTCAGTCTTTTAGCAAGCTTTTCTAGGATTTCAGTAGCATCCTATCTAGAGTATTCTAATAAAGTTTTAGTACAGACAGATAATTCAAAATATATTCAAAAAATTCAGAATACTTACAGGCTTGGGCCGGAGATTCGGAATGCCACCTTCAGGAGTCCAGATTTTTAAAAACCAATTTTTTTTTTAAAAATCTTCGTTTTTGTAAACCCATTCCATAGCCGAGTTGTTGTAACTTGGCTCTGATACCACTAAATGTAACACCCCAAACCCGGCCTAGACGTTATGACCGGATCCGGTGCACCACATCGATGCGTTCAAAACGTTCCGTATTACTTAGTTTGGAGAACTTAGTTGGTGTTGTAAAAGATACTTTTAAAAGTAGGTTAAAGTGAATAGAAGCCGTGCACCAGGTAGGAAAACCAGGAAAAGAGGAGGTGAGTCCGTCGGACTGCATAAGTACCAAGCTCCCTTTAGATCCAATCCTAGACATGCACACCACCATTGCCACACCTTAACGACTCATATAATTTTGAGAAAATCGTCTGGTTATGTCTATCTTAAGAAAATGATTAAGTTTGAGAACGTTTGCTTAGCGGAAGTCTTACTTGTAATCGTGTTATTTTGAAATCACTTAATGTTTTTGGAAACGCGTCCTAAAGCTAACCCATTTTCCTAAGTTATCATAGTTTTTTTTTCATCGTAATAAAATAAAATAATAAAAGTAAAACAAAACCATAAAAATAATTAAGCGGCCTTATTACACTTAAAACCGAAAACCATAAATGAAATTAAAAGGACGTTCAGTTCACCAGAAAGAAACCAGGTTCGTAGAAACATGTGGCCAGTCTGAATCCCTCACAGCTCCAAGCCCACTATGGTTGAGGATTACCTGCGAGGATGAAAATAAGGGGCGAGTTTTGGGAAACTCAGTGTGTAATTCAACCCAACCATAGCCTAAATCAGTTCAAACCATAGAGACAGAATAAGTTGGCCTCAGCCCAGAACAGATATCAGAATAAAGCCCATAGGCCCAAAATAGACGAAAACAAATATATCATGCTTATGCAAAAACCCAACCATATCCAACCACATACACCCCTATACCATCCTTTCGCCATGTGGGGAGACTACTCGACCCACCCAACCGCTACACGCCACAGAAATATGCAGCATGGCTGCCAGATACAGAAAATGTGACAGAGTCACCAGATACAGATATTTTGTGGCAGTGCCACTAGAACAGATATATGTGGCAGGGCCACAAAAACAGATAATTTGTGGCATAGCCACCAGGACGCTTCCTCCATAATATAACCCATGTCCCCATGCAACAAATATACATTCATGGCATACATCATACAGATTTAATTCATCATGCTTTTCAAACAAAATTAACCCTAGGGGTATACAGGTCATTTTGCATACATAGGGGTATTCTAGTACATCTAACTATTTCTAAGGTTTTCATGCATATCGTAGCCATTACGTTTAGCCAGAAACACGTACCGAGTGTTCTTACCGAATTGGGCCCGTTGGGCCATTAACCCAGTTTTGGCCCATTAAGCCCAAAATATCAAAACGCACGAAATAGAGCGTACTGCAGTTTTATCACTTTTGATTACCAGTAATAATTACCCATACGTCTTACGAGCATTCGCACACTCACAAGTGCCCAAAATACTGGCTTTTCGGCATTTTAGCTTTTCGGCTTTTGTCGATCTAGCCTATGAGAGGGTGTCAGTTACACACCTATTTTTGGGATTTCCTCGACGAGATCTACACACGAACTGTCTACAATTGAATCACTTAATATTACTCCAAATATCGAAATAAAATTGAGTATATAGTCCCTTACCACATTCGGCCAAACATGCCTAAAACCCTTATTGCTCTTACCTTACTGCCGAAATATGGTTAACTCCAAAGATCCGATCATTCCACCTGTCCAAGCCCTTGATCAACCACCTCTAAATCACGTTATTACCAAAACAAAATAGTTATTACGACCCCTCAGGATTACAAGTCCAAATCGACAACCTCCCTAACTTTTAGGGATTTCGGCTTTTCCTAAAATATGTAAGAAGACTAAGTTTTGGAGAAGACTTACCACCGATTCCTTAGTGAATGATTCCAATGAGTTTCCCACTCGATCCCGATGTAGATCTAAGCCCTCAGATGATAACAATAGTCGAGCTTTCAGTGACTCCAGTATTCGGCCAAGTCCCTTATAATTTGGGGTTTTCGGCTTTTTGCAACTTGTGTATAGAAAGGTAAAACGAGAGGGTCTTGCTATGGTCTTGTCGTCAAAACTTGAGGTTTTAGAGGGCTGGTGAATCGGCCATAAATGATTAAGAGAAGAGATGTGGTTTTGATTAAAAGAAATCGACACAAAAAGAAACAAGCTTTCGGGATTTCGGCTTTTTAAGGCCACAGGCTATGAAGGTTTTGAAACGGTTGAAGGGAAAAATGGAGATGAACAAGATGGTAGGAAGGTTCAGCAATGGAGGAAAGGATATGAAGAAAAAGGTTGATGAGGAGAGGAGAAAAGAAAAGATGAGGAGAAAAGTCAGGAAACAACACCAACTACCCTAAGTGCCGAATTTATATTAGCTCCTTAACCTAGCCGAATTTTGCCCCCCTTAAAGAATCCCTTGGCCGGCCACCTCTTGCTCTTTAAGAGTCCAACATTCAGCCAACACATCTCTCCCTAATCAGCTCCTAATTTCTCTCCCTTATCCCCTCCTTGCTCCATCTCCTGAACAACTCAAACTCTTGTTAACAGTCTTTCACTTCATTTCCATTACCTACCTTTTCTGTTCATAAAAATTAATCCCTTGTTTTTGCTATCAATGTGACTTGAACCTGGTTCCTCCCTAGCTTCCACACGCCACTTATAGCCTTCCCTGTGGTGTCACATGCCACTTCACCACTTGCTTCCTTGTGATCTATTTTACACAATTAATTCCTCAAAGCCCAATTTACCAGAACCCCTTTCTCTTATGGAATTAAAATTAATTAAAACTATCGGGTTATCCTAAGATTGGGCCTTCTAGAGGCCCACTATCACAATTAAACCTACACTTAACAAGCAGAACACAGAATTTTAATTTTACAAACTTTTTTTTTCAGAATTCCCAAAAATTTGGGGCGTTACACTCAAAGTTTGCATATGTTATTAGTTTAGTCTCGAACCACTTCTAAACATGTTTTAATGTCTCGTAGGACCTTACATGGGACAATGTGTTTGATATGAATTTATTTTGATTATGATTGCATAAATGTATATGAATGATGCATGTTATCTGGAAATGCCTCGTAACCCTATTTCGGCTTCAGATACGGGTTAGGGGTGTTACAGAGCACATGGGCTGCCCAAAATCGTCCAACATGCTAACCCAATTAGCTTAAATTAGCTGATTATTTAACTTGCAAATCAGCCCTTGAAGTTTCCTTAAAATTGCATTCAAACTCCTCCACTTATCAAGCTTTTGTAGATTTGCCCCTAGCTAAATTTAGCAAGTTTGAAACATTCAACCTTGCCACATGTGTAGCCGGCCAAGAAGGTCTATGTCTACTGATTTTTTGCTATTTTTAGCAGCCAATCCCCTATAAATACCCCCTTTTGTCATTCATTTCAACACACCTCTCACACCTTTCATTCTACACATCTCTCTGCCCTTCACTTGCTTTTCTCTCCTTCATTTCCCCTTTTTTCCCTTCCATTCTCCTTGTTGATTTCCTTCTTGGAAAAGAGCCCTTCAACCACCTTGGGTAGTAGATTCAAGTGCTTGTAGAAGCCTCAATTCAATAAGAACGAGTAGAGAAGGAGGAGCGGAGCAAACTAGTCAAACGTCAGAGAAACACTAGATTTGATTCTAGTTTCCTATCCTTTAACTTTTATTGTTGTTGTTATGAACATGTCTATGAATATTTGTTATGTTATTATTCTTAATTTAATTAACATGGCTTGAATTTAACTCGTGTTAGGTTGATTGCATTTCATCTACTTAAGTTATAAAAGTCATGTTCGTGTTGTTATAGGTCTTGGTAAATTGTTTGATTAAGTAAAATCATGATTATGTTATACTTGCATTACAATTGTAAGGTAACTAATGAATTAATTATTAATCGTTTTGAAATTTTAATTAATTGACACAATACTTAATCAGTTCATGTTTAATATTCTAAAGTAGCTGTGGATTAAATTAGCAACGGTATTAAACGGCACATTAGCCTTGCATAACTTGCAAGATTATTGTGATTAAATTGTTTCAATGTAGGTATATATTGTTACCTCACTTAATCTTTTACTTGCTTATTAAAATTGATTAATTGTTTGAATTGGCATAGTGATATGTTTAAGAAATCAGTTAATTTAGTAAGTCTGTATGTGCTATAGTTAACAAATTACCAAGTTGCCGCGAATTTATTTGTAACAGCATGAACATTGTTTTGACAATGTTAAGTTAAGAAATGTTATTAATCTAACACAATTATGTCATCTTGATTAAACCCATCTTTTGAAATTGTGCAATGGAATTTTTATTTATTTTATTTGACTTAGTTAAATTTTAGTTTTTAATCACTTCCTTAAAATCAAAATATTTACTTGTCACTTTATTACTTATTGCAATTGTGTACACTTGCACATTTCCATCATTCCAGTGAGTTACACGGCCTGGCACATGGGCATGTGGGGCAACTCAGAGAGTTACACAACTTGGCACACTGACATGTAACCCTACTAATGAGTCACCCAGGTAAGGACACGAGCTAGGACACAGCCGTGTGTCCCTAGTTCGAAAGTTACACAGCCTGGCCACACGATCGTGTGGCCCCTGTTTTGAAATTTTTTTCAAATTTTTCTTAAAATTTCCAATTTGTTTCAAATTAGTCCCGACTTACTTCCAAGTTATTTTTTGGGCCTCGAGGGCTCGATTTAGGGACGAAATGTATGAGAATGAATAGTTTTATTATATATTTAAATTATGGAATGTTATGGTGTTTAAATGTTTTTTATTGTATGGTAATGCTCCGTAACCCTAATTCGGTGACGGAAATGGGTTAGATGTGTTACATACTAAGTACGTTAGCTCACCTTTAAGCCTCATATGGCTCCTAAGGTCAATAAAAGATTCAAAATGCACTTTTTATTAAATTTAAACTAAACTAAGAAAACATACTAAAATTTCTTATATTCAAGCTCCTCAAGTACGAAAACTAGTTTAATCTGCTAGACCGAATTACGACAGATCAAGCCAGTATGCTTTAAAGTTTCTATGAGATCTGATACGAATCCCGACGTATCATGGTTCGACACAATTCGACAATATCAAGCATGGCCTAAGTTCGAGGGGCCCAAGTTCAAAATGAAGCCTGATCTTAAATTTCAATGAGCTCAATTCAGCCCGATTTTAGCTCAATGAGCTCGTTTGCTCATTTTTCTAGTTTATTTTAATTTAAGCATTTTATTAGTTGCTGGAATAAATTAATTGAGTCTAGTTAAACTTAATTAAATCAGATCAATAATTTTGTTGTGTTATTTTTAATAAATTAAAATCTGGACATTTTTAATTATGTTTAAATGTGTTAGTTAAATTAGTTAATTTGCTTAGCTCATAATTATGTTTAGTTTAATAATTGGGTTTTAATATGTTCCAGCCGAAATTAATATGTCTGAATTGGGACATGTTTTAATTTGTTTTAGTACAGCCATTTAACTTGTCTTAGTTTAGGACACATTTATTTCTTGTCCAGCCGAATGTGGTTTAAATTTGCTGTCAATTTAATATGTTCAAAGCTGATTAATTTTTGTTTAAATGTGCAGCTATTTTCAACATTAAAGGAGCAAGCATGCCGAATTCAATGTGCTTATTGCTACAGCCGAATTAATTAGTGAACAAGGCATGGACGGCACATTAAAGAGCTGCTGGTGCATAGAGGCATGAAACGTGATTAATGCTTGAAGGCTGCTGGTTGGTGTTCCCAAATGGCCATTCAGTCAAAAGATGGTTGAATATTCAATGTTCCAAGCTGAATTAAAAGGCCAGCTGCTGTTTAAGTTTCTCTAGGTGCTTTTTCGGGAATAACAAGGGCCATGGCTAATTATAATTAATCCCATCCAGCTGCTCACATTCAGCTTCTATATCTATTGTCCATTGGCGTCCTCAAGGAGCATTTAAACTGCCCAAGCCTATCCAGCTGATCAAAGCAATATATTTAATATCATGCACTCTCTTTGGCCGAATATTACAAGATTTTTCAGCTCATTTAATTCTTCAGCTGATGAGGAAACTTCTAAGAAAATTCTCAACTCTTCTAGTTGAATTACAAAGTGACCATTCGGCTTTCTAGGTGGTTGATTAGCTCACCTTTATTTTAAATGAAACCAGCTGCATGAAGACACCTTGGAAGTTATCCAAATACGTTCTTAAGGCTGGAGGAAGCATCCTAGAATTTCCTAATTTTTTCTGGAAATTTCAGCTCATTTAAAGGTTTAATTAAGTGACCATTCAGCTACTTTTTGAGGCCATTCGGTTGTCCATGTTTTAGGCTATAAATAATTGTTAAATTCATTTGTAAAAGGTTAGACTTTTCACTTAATGAAACTTTGTTAAACTTTCATGGAATTTGTGAGATTTCTTTCTCTCATATTTCGTTGAGGACTTCGTTGGCTTATCTAGGAAGCCTAGTGGCGTCAACCCTGTTCTTCACTATCCCGAACTTATCACTATCAAATAGTGTGGCGTTCACCCATACTTTCCTAAGTAGCGGGTCGAGGTTTATCACTTTCATCCTCCACCTTGAATGCCTATAAGCATTTGGGTCGATATTTTCTAATATTGGTTCGTGCTTGTTTTCAAGAACCCTTTTCTTCCATATCCATCATCGATTTACTTCTTTCACTTTCCCTTCCAATTTAGCCGAACCTATACATATTATTCTTATCCATAAACCATCATAGAACCATTATACATAGCTTCCGTCCTATTTTTCCATCAACTTCATTTCAAAAGTGAATTGAACGATACTTTTTCGTAGACGATCGGGCAACTCAGCATACGACTCGACTCTCTCCGAGGCGGTTCGTATCAAGATCTTACATTAGTTTCCAAAGCAAATTCGGTGATTACAGGTCAATTAATCATTATAAAACTCAAATTATATCAAAATACTTGCAATAACTTATTCACATGCCATATTTTATAACCAAAATATCAAATTCGTACCCGTTTCAAGCCTTGGTGATGTGATGAGATGAGATGTATTGAAATCCCAACCTGAATCTAGAACTTTAATTCGATCTTCCACTGACGCATTTAAACCACGCGTCAAACTCAAGAAAGCTTAGTACGTATTGAGGAATCCAAATCTCTTTTTTACCTTGATTTCTATATAATAAAAACATCATTACTATTACAATTCCTGAATGTATCAAAACAATCAAGAGAGTATATTTTAACAATCAATAGATCATTCTGTATTTATAGGATTCATTATTTCCATAATTCACTACTTTTATTTTTTTCATGGATTGACAGGAAGAAAACTTTTACCAGTTTAATTCACTACATTATCACTTCACGATTTAACAAAAATTGTTATTAGAATCATTCATTTGTCATCTTATTGTGTAACAGGAATTTTCCATCATAACTCGCTTACTATAACTTTTTATTTTATCATTATCTTTTATTATTCAACAAATGCCCAACGTAGACTTAGCAGAACGCATATGATATACGATAGTAGTTGTAACATCCCGAATTAGGGTCTAGTTAGAAAAATGGTTTCAAGACCACAATTCTGAAGTAGAAATAATTATTTTATGATTATTTGATGATCCATGATATAATTTCATGTTTTTGTGAAATTTTTATGAAGAAATTCTATGCCTAAAGTGTCCAATTTGACTTTAGGACTAAATTGAATAAGTTACAAAACTTTTGTTCTAAAATATTTAAGCATGAAGTTGCATTGGATTATTAATTAGAGGTCCTTAAATAGAAATTTGACCAAGTTCTAAAATTTTGGACAAAAATGGGCATGAATAGTATAATTTTGAAAGAAAGGCCTTAAGGGCATTTTGGCCATTTGGTTAATAAAAGAATAAAAATGGAAAAATCAAGCAAAAATGTTTTCCATCTTCTCTAAGGGTGCCGAAATTTTGGGAAGCCTCTATAGCTAGGGGTTTCAACATTTCAAGCTTGATTGTAAGTGCTCCCAAGTCCAGTTTTTAATGTTCTTTACATTTTTGAAGTTGTCATCAACCGATCTAACTATTTCTACCATTATTTTGAGCTAGGGTTCATGTATGAAAATTGACCCATGTGTGACATGGTTTTATTTTGATGTTTAATGGAGGAATATGAATGTTTGATGTGTGATAAACATCTTTTGCTAAGTGATTTTTAGTGAAAACACCTAAAAAGGACTTATTTGTAAAAGGTGTAAAAATGAGTAGTAGAAGTGTGAAAAAAAGGAAAATGTGGCCTGATATGAATATGGTGTAGGTTCGGCGAGGCTTGGGTAACCAAGAAAATGCATACATTTCATTTTATGAGCCTAGGGACCAATTTGTAAATAGTAAAAAGTTAGGGGTAAAATGGTAATTTTACCAAAGTATGTGTTATGGGTCGATTTGACCATTTATGTATTGAAAAAGTTAAATTTGGCATTATAGATCAAGAAAACCGTGATTTGGATCTTGATCGGGGGAAAAACAAAGTTTACGAGGATTAGGCTCATTTCTATCATTTTGTACCGAGGTAAGGTCATTTGCAAATAATGCAACATGTTCCATACTTTAAATTCTTTAATATTGCATGTATGATAAGTACTTACATATTTGATATGTTGTTGTATCATGTGTTTATTGTTTAAATCTTATCATGAATATGTGATTAGTACTATGAGTACTGAAATCGACGTTACGAGCAAGTCCAACAGTGATGCGAGAAGTAATGGAAATCCCGTTTAAACCTTAGGAATAGTTTAGGATACATGTGACATGTCACTAGGAATTATGTGATCTGAACTCATTGAGTTGTGGTCTAAGTTCATGATATATGTGACATCTGAGCTCATTAAGTTGTGGTCTGAGTTCATGATGTATGTGACACATGTTTTCGCGTCCGGGTACTAGTCTCGTATATCTATTAATGGCGAGGTAGTCAACATGTGTTATGGATACCTAATAGCCTGTATGAGCAAACCCGTGAGTAGCTCGAAAGCGAGCAACATGTGATATGTGATATGAAGTAGCATTGGCTACATATGAGGCACTTAGGTGCGAGATTTCAATGAATCTGATAGTATTCTAAGTGTTCAACGGGTAGTTCTAAAGGAAGTTCAATGAGTAATCTTGATGAATACGTCAAAGATGAGAAAGTAAGTTATCGTGTGAAAGTGGTACAAGTATGTACATTGAACTCATTAGAATGACATGAGATATGATGAACTTGTGGTAAGAACATATGTATATGTATATGAAGAATAAGTTTAAGAGATTTGATAAAATGCAAGGTTATTTTCATTATGTTAAATGTATGATTAATGCTTGTTTAAGTTGCATTTTTATTTGCATGTGAACTTACTAAGCTTTAATGCTTACCCCATTTCCTTTCTTTTCCTTATAGTGTCGTCAAGCTAGCTTGGGAATCAGAGAACGTCGGAGACTCGATCACACTATCAATCGAACATTTGGGTATAACTAGTTTTATCATTTTGAGTATGGCATGTATAAGGACTTGGTCTTTTTTTCGTGTGTCATATTGATTAGCCAAATGTGTTGGCTCATGAAAGTATTATGATTATTTTGTATATGGCTATAAGAGGTGGCTCATATTGATTATTGGGTTGTAACCCTAATTGTTGATGCATGCATGCAAATGTGCTTATGCTTTAATGTGGTTATAGATGCTTATGGTTGATGAGAGTGATGGATGGCATGTATGTTTGGTGTATGGAATATGACTAATGTGTATGCAATAAATGTGGTGCAAATGTATAACTTGAAAATAAGTTAGCAAAGATGACAGGAAAATATGAAATTGGTGTGGAATGCCATATGAAAACATGATAGTTTAGATATGTGATAGTTGATATTACCAAGTCATAATTTAACTGTGAATGTGAAAGCTTGAGTAATCAAATGTGTCATGTTGCATGCCATGAAGTAAGTGTAAATATGTGAGTGTTTAAGGGTGGCAAATGGCTTGGAAATAACCTAGAAATTGTCCAAACGGTTAGACACACGGGCATGTGTCTAGGCCGTGTATGACACACAGTCCGCCCTTGAGCGTGTGATCCGGCCGTGTGTCCCCTGCACCCTAATTATGCAAAACAGAATGCCCAGTAATAAACGCATGGTCAGAGACACAGCCGTGTGTCTCAGCCGTGTGAAGGGCACGGCCTTAGGACATTGGCGTGTGCCCAGGCCATGTGAAGTCTGCACTTAATTTTTAGAATTTAATTCGCCACACAGCCTAAGCACACGGACGTGTGACTTGGCCGTGTGACCATATTTTGTTGATGACGTCATAGTCAAAGCGTTACACGGGCTGAGGACACGGGCGTGTGACTCTCCCAAAGCAAGGAAATTTCCTACGTGTTAAAAAGGTTCCAAAAGTTCTTGGTTTAGTCCCGAATCGCTTCCAATGTATGTTTTGGGTATAGGGACAATTTGCATGTGATTGAAAAGTTTTTAATTTGGTTGAAATTTTATGGCCTGGTTTTGTATGAATGTTCATGTTTAAGTCCGTAATGCCTCGAACCCTATCCCGGCATCGGATATTGGGTAAGGGGAGTTACAGTAGTAAAGTAATGCACCGAAGTGCCAATACAAAATAGGATAGCACTGAAGTGCGTATTCAAAATAGAGAGCGCACTAAATTTTTCTTTAATAGCATGTCATCTATATCCTATTAGTTCTCATCTCGTCTACTTGGGCAATTAAATTAGAATCAATTTTATTTCCTTATTTCATAATAAAATTTAAATACTTATGACTTATTTTAATTTAGTTATTTCAATTTAGTCTACATTGTAACAATTCAAAAATAGAATTTCCAACTTTCTTTAATACATATAAATATCTCACTACTTAATAAAAATTTCATAATTCACTACTAAAACTTTCCATATTTCTCATATGTCACTTTTGCAAATTTTGCAATTTAGTCTTTTTTCTTTTTCACAATTCTTTGATTGCACTAAAATAATTCACATAATAAATATAATTTAATAATTATTTCCATCATACGCTATTCTTTGTCATTCAATCTCACTATCACTTGTCACATATATACTATTTCATCATACTCTCTTACTCATTCTATTTATACATATTATATTTCACAATTTAACTACTATTTTACACTTTTTCAATTTAATACTTATCTTTCCACAACTTGAAGAACAATTGTAATTTGAATTACAATAATCATGAAATTTTTGCATTTTCTACTACATTCTTCACTTATCAAATATTTTCTCGTAAGCTTTCATAACTTTTCAATTTAACCCCTTTTCATCATAAAAGTTTAATATTCACTAATTAATTATAAAAAATCAATTTTATTCCTTGTTAGACTTTAATAACATAATTTATCTCAATATATTGTTTCACATATCAATTTTTTTTCCGTATTTCACTTATATTATTTCATTCACATATTTTCTCAAGTTTGACAATTTAATCTTTATCATCATAAAATTTTCATATTTTTCCACAATTTCACTTTTATGATAATTTATGCATATTTCATCATCTCATAGAACATTCATTAAACATTTATCATATTTTTTGTAACACCCCTTACCTGATTTGATCGTCAGACTCGAGCTACAGGATGTTACTACAACAATCAGAACTGAAAACACATATAACTAAATCATGTAATAATCATTCATATCGTAATCATATGGTGTTATTTAAATAGAAAAAAAGACTAAATCAAGCTTACAGAAGCTCTAAAGGTGACCTGAGCATGAATTAGGACTAAATTGTAAATTTTTGAAAAGTAGGACTTCACGTTGTGACGAGCCCTTCTCCACGTCGAACCACTTGACATTGGGACGTTATAAAATGTCGTTCAACATTGTGACAAAGAAAAA
Organism: Gossypium hirsutum; assembly: GCF_007990345.1. Taxonomy (NCBI): domain Eukaryota; kingdom Viridiplantae; phylum Streptophyta; class Magnoliopsida; order Malvales; family Malvaceae; genus Gossypium; species Gossypium hirsutum. The sequence continues at coordinate 47,144,675 of NC_053432.1, forward strand.
TTCACATCGTGACAAGAACCTTTTTTTTGGTAAAATTAAGCCATTTGGTACCTATTCCGTGCCAAGGTATACAATTAGCTCAGATGGTGCAAACTTGGCCATTCAAACCTACACAAAACTAGCCTCAATACATATCAACCCATACATTTAATCCATCACAAGACCAACCAAACCATTTCACATGAATTTGACACTTTGCTAAACATAAAAACATGTGTTCATCAAACTTAACCAATTCACAATCAAAATATACCATTCATGCTTCAACCTTTAATAGAAACAATGCCAAAGTAACAAATTCTATGTACAAGACATATATCATTCAAACTAAACACCAAATTAACATGCCCCATTTGGCACCAAGCATTTCACCTATTGAACATATTATGCCTTATCAAACATGCCAATTAACTTACATTGTTCCATCACATTTTCATACCAAACAACCACATCAATATCACCACATAAACATAATCAACCACATTCAAAAGTAGTCATTCAAAAAGCTCCAAACCTAACTTACCATATTGCTAATATGCACACACGCTTTTATACATCATATTTCAACATTCAATTTCCAAAATAACATATATATATACAATATGAATCCTATTTACATGCCAAATAAACGAGTCGAATGATTAAAAGACTACCAAGATAAAAGCTGGATTGTGTGAGCTCTGGAGTGATCCGATAGTTGATTTCCTCAAAAGGTAACTACAAAACAGAAACATAACCATGTAAGCATTTCAATGCTTAGTAAGTTCATAGTTTAGAACATTAGCTCACCTTGATATACATTAACAAAATGAAATAGCTAGATACATAATATCTTGTTTTCACAATTCACAATTATGCAATGAGTATATCATTTGCAATTCATATAACATTTCAATCAAATCGATATAACACATTCGAGTACCATTCACTTCGATTTATCAAACATATCCATAGTTATATCAATTCAATCAATATAAACATTTCCATTCACATCATTTACATATCAACATTAACATAAATTCTTATTTGCACCTTTAAGCCCGATGAACTATAATAAACAAATACGGATATGTGGGTAACCACCGAAACACACATGATTGCTCAAACGAGCTAAATCACCAAAACACACTTGAGCACCGAAGTGCTAAGCCCATAGGCTACTCATCCCTCCAAAACACACCTGGATCTCCGTAGAGATAACCAATAACAGTGATCTTTCGGTAATCTGCAACAAATGTTGTATTTTGGTACAATCAATATATTCCCACAAGTCAATCACATCTCATCTATAATCCTATACAAATGAGCAAATAACCCTATTAGCATTCCAGTTGTATCTTATTTTATCCTATCATTTATTCAGGCATCATTTATACATCCGATACATTCATTACAATTCAATTCACCATTCACCTTTTTGTACCATTTTGAATACAAATTCAAAGTATAATTACATAATATAAATTTACAAACCAAAAAAAAATACATTACTTATATGTATATGATTAAATTTTATGAACTTACCTAGAAATTGATAATAAACGAGTGTCGGGGACTAATCAATAATTTTCTCTTTTCCTCGATTAAGTTCCGATTGACTCGAATCTTGATCTAAACAATAATTCATTTCAAATTATAAGTGACAATTATCTTACAACATCTCATTCAATGTATAAGTCAACTTAATTTCATTTCAATAATTTCCCTAAGTTTTTTGCATTTTATTCAATTTAGTCCCTAAAATCGAAACTATCATATCTTTCATATTTAGACACCATTTTACAATCCAATTTCAAATAAATCCTTTTACAACCTTTTATAATAAGAAATTATAGAAATTTCATGTCAAATCTAAAATCTTTTCATTTTAGTCCCTAAACTCAAAACTAGCAAATTTTACTTTACATTTTAGTCCTTAATGGAAACTAAGCTTACAACCAAGCTATTCAACATCAAAACCATCAAAAACCAATTACGGAAATATTTCAAAACTTTAACATTTTTATGAGTTAATTCCCAAGTAAGCTAGATTAAACTATAATGGTCTCAAAAACATAAAATTTACGAAAAATATACTTGAATTGGACTTACATGCAAGGGACAAATGGTTTGAATGCTTGGAAGCTTTTCTTTCCCGTAACAATGGTGAGAAATCGGTGGTAGGTTTAAATGAGAAAAGATGATAGCTTTAATTTTCTATTTTATCATATTTTATCATTAATTTAATATTATAATTAACATATTTTTCAATTAAAAACCACTTCTATTTAAAAGTGGTTAATTGTCGCATAAAACCTCAAACATTTACCCTTTAAACCTTTTTGACTAATAGAAAACAATAGTGATTAACTTTTACGATTTTTATGATTTAGTTCTTGTACCCTAATTGACCATTCAATCAACAAAATTATTGAATCAAAATTTCATATAATCTATAATAGACCAGTAAATATTAATTTCTTCAACATCATATCAAAACATAAAACTTTCCATAAGTAACCTTCACTTTAACATCTTTCCTATACTTTTCTAACAAAATTAAACTTGAAAACAATATGAAACCTTAACATTCATACCTTGTTCTCTTAGAATCAAGCTTTAGCTTATTTTCTCTCTCCTCCAACTTCTATTTCTTAAATCTAAATTGATATTCCTACTCTCCATAGTCTCCTTATCATTTTTCTCTCTTGGTGATTATGGAAATTCTTTTGGTTTCTAGATGAAAATGGTGGATATGAACTTGAAAGAAAGATGGAGAAATTTCCATCATCTTTTCTTTTTATTTCCTTAACCATTAATTAAATAATAAAATATCTTATATAAAAATAATAAAATAATCTCAACCAACCAAAATCTAATGCCAATATTCATAATTATCATGGTGTTTCACGATAATTGTCTTAATTGAGAAACAACTATTTTACCTCTCAATGTTCTCTACAATTCCTTTATTAAATCATCACATAATTTGGTGAAATTACAATTTAGTCCTTCATATTTCTCCACTTATTCAATTTGGTCTAAGCACACCAATTTCATCTCATAAGATATTGGGTTACTTTTACTTTTATCCCTTCAATGTTCTCATCTTTATGCTTCAACCCACAACATACTTATTGAGTCAATCTCATTTTCCATCCATCATGTAACACCCCAAACCCGAGACCGTCGCCGGAGTCGAACACGAGGTGTTAACAGACTTCAAACCACTTATTAGAAATTTCCTAGACAAGCTGCCAATCTACGTACGAGTCGCATTAAAAATCATATCTTGAGTTCTGAAACTTGAAATCCAGTTCTGTAAATTTTCCCCGGAACTAGACTCATATATCTATATGGTAGAATTTTTGTAGAATTTTTGGCCAGGCAAATTGGTACATTTTATTGGTTAAAGTCGTCCCTGTTCCTGGGTTCGACTACTCTGACCCTTGTGCATTACGACTTAGATATCTCCCTTTACAGAGCTCCAATACTTATGCCGTTGGTTTCTAATGAAACTAGACTCAAAAGGGAATCTATACATATAAAGCATGACTTCTAATTGTCTCTGATTAATTTAGGGTGAATTTCTAAAGTCGGGACAGGGGATCCAGAAATCGCTCTGGCCCTGTTTCACAAGAGTTTAATTATCTCCTAACATACAGCTCATATGGTCGTTTCGTTTCTTCTATATGAAAATAGACTCATCGAGCTTCGATTACATAATTTATTCATTAATTAATTCCATTCATACTATTTTTAGTGATTTTTCAATCTCACGTCACTGCTGCTGCCAGCATCTATTACTAAAGCAACTATGCCTATCTCGTGATTTCTCCTTGATCTAACTAGTAATTCATCATACATATCACAAATTATGATCATGACTAGCCATGCCAAAGGCTAATCATTGTCAAACATCTCCCTACTACACTATTGCCATATCATGAATTTTAACACAAAAAATAATCAACCATGACATATGGCATAAAAATCGAATTTCCAAGACTTGCGACCTAACATTATAGAACCAAATCCAACCGAACATTTATGCCATTTTCGCATGGCTAAAAGTTTACATACCAAATTTCAACAAAACATATTAGCCTATACATGCCGAAATGTTCTCCTAGACCGACTAAAAAGAAGATACCAAAAGTTGCTAGCCGGTGTGATGACTTCGATGACAGTCCCGAGCACGCAAAAAGACGAGTCCAAGAAACCTAAAGTAGGTGACAAGCAAACACCGAGTGAGTATATAACTCAGTAAGTCATAAGCATTACATTGCCGTTCAGTAATAATATATCATAAGAGAAAATAAATAATGCGGGATTAAAATCCTCCATCCATACCCAAACTGTGCTATAATTCCTTAGGCATTTCGGTTCGATCTCATACCAAGCCCTACTTTGACATTTCATACATTACACCATATGACATTGGATGCATTTATCTTCAAGTATAATCACCACATAGGTTCAAGACTTACCAAGCTCAATCCCAAATATAAATAAAATGTCTATTCCTCATGAGCTCAAGGTGTTTACTCGTACCGCTGTCCATGATTGACTCGATAAGGCCGCATACTTAGAGCATGTATATTTACTAGAGAATGTATAATAAGCCCGCACACTTAGTGCTTAATAGTCGAACTCGCACACTTAGTGCTATATAATCAAACTCGCACACTTAATGCTATACAATTTGAACCCACACACTTAGTGCCAATCTCATGATCATAAATGTTTACACCCGCACACTTAGTGCCGAAACCAATAACTCAATACATCTCACCTCTTTTCTTTTTCATTCAATACTTTCATCACCCCATGCATACATGTATATATATTTATCATTCCATTCAGCATCATTACATAGACGTTATGACCATTTAAATTAATACAAAATATATGCTTAATGACTTACCTTGTGTTGGGTAAGACGGTTCCAACTCGGCTACTCGATGATCTTTTCTTTGCCTTTGCTTGATTCTCCTCCTTTAACTCCTTGAGCTTAATCAATAAATCAACTAGTTTAACCACCTTGCTAAATATTTATAATCCAATTACACATGCATATGTTTGTTAGTATATTCGGCAACCATCTTCACTAATTACCTATTTAGTCGATTATACACATAATCAAAGGTAACCTCACGAATGGGCATACTTATGTATATATATATACACTTCCGAATGGGCATCACAATTAGATTTAACACTACCTTCATACTCAATTAGATGGCCGAATGTATGTACAATGTCAACTATAACATCATTTAAACATCTAATTTCATCTCATGAACACTTGATCGAATTTTCCTAATCTAGCATATTTTCACATCTATTTGTAACATCATGTAAATCCACATATAACTACATTTCTTAAGTTCCACATCTTAATGCCCATTATAGCCATTCTCATAGTCTAAATCTAAAAATTGGCACTTCCACCTTTCAACCATGTTAGCCGAATACTCATTCTCTTCTTAGTCCTAAATTCGGCACCTCCAACAAAGTGACTTAACAACTTCAACTTTCATGCTAACATAACAAGCAATTTAACACACATATAACTAACATGTTAATAGCATCAAGGTATCAACTAAAATTTTTAAGCTTCTTAGTCAAAGCCTAACTCTCCGACAACCCCAAATCCAACCATGGGGTAGATAGAATTTAGACTCATCACCTAAAGGTTGTGTAAACTTCCAAAAATATCATTGAACATACCTTGATCTAAAGGACCACCTTGGCCGAATCTTGCTTCCTCTTCTTCCTCTAGTTACGACAATTGCAAAAGAAAGAAAACATGAACACTCCTTCTTCCCTCCTTATTAAGCATTCAAACTCCCTCATTTTCATGCCACAACATCAAACACTCCTAGATACAAGCAATGGCCGAACTTTTTCAAAAATTTTCTCCCTTTCTTTTTCTTGGTTTTTCGGCTAGGAGATGGCAAGTATGAACACCCCCTTTTTTTTGTTCACTTTCCTATTATTATTCCCATCATTTGTTAACTAAAAAAAACATATTAAATTAGAATGAGTGGAGCATCATCACTCGTTGGCCGGCCACCATGTATTTTATGGGTAATTTGACATGCAAAGCCATGCTTCCTCTTCCTGTTATTAATTACTCCTTATAATTCATCTATCATCTTTTCTAACTTCGTCAACTAGGTCCTTTTCGAATTAATTCACATTCCTAAAGCTAATATTAAGCATTTAATTTCTCATATATTCACTGTCACATAAAAATTTATGTAATTAAAACACAAAAATAAATTTTTGGCTCGGTAATGTGGTCTCGAAACCACATTCCGACCAGGGTCTAATTAGGGTTGTCACACATCAAGTTTCTATTTTTTTGATTTTATTCCTTATTTTATTTTACCGGTAAATCCATGGCACTCAATTCTCACTTAATATTACTTATATAATGATTTTAAAAGTGTTACATTTCTCCCCTCCTTAAAATGAATTTCATCCTTGAAATTTTCTTGATTTCCTATCCATGAATTTCATGATTTATTTATTCTTCAATTATTTTCAATTTGATCATCTTCACAATTCTTTATATTCTACACTTCTGTTCACATAACATTATTTTGCATTTTCTTGGTACCTCTCTTCTTCTGTTCAACCTTATCACGAATATCTGAAGTCTTAATAATTTTTTTCTGGCACCTCATATATAATGATGTCCTTTTCGTAACTCTTTTTCTATTTCTAAACATTTATATCACTTCATTTATTCTCACTTCCTTTGTAATACACTTTTTTGTTAACATTTACCAATACTTCGTATCAATATATTGTAACTTTTCAGTCCTTAAGAATTTCTACTTCTTCACAATGCTTGTTTCAAAGTACCCTCACTTTACCTTTGTCCTTTACACATAATTTACTATCATCAAAAATCATTTCCCATTTCTTGTAATTCTTTAGTACCTTTTTAGAATATTCATAGTGCTTCACTGCACTTCATTTATAATATATTTTCTTAACACTACTCATTATAACTTTCTTCTATTCACTAGTAACTCATATCCTTTATAATTGGTACACTATTGAGCATTCCTATACCACATCCTCTTTTTAATTCAATTTCTTTAAGTCATCCTTATCATTTTATTAAATATTTCTCTTCATATATTATCACTTTGCACTATGCAAACACTTTTATTCTTCTCTAATGTCGGTCTTCTTTTATTCCTTGTCTCAAATATTTCAATTTCTTATACCATTTTACACTATATGAATTATAATGCTCTTCTCTTGTTTCTTTTCCTCGTGCTTGATCAAAGATCCTTACACTATCTGAATTTTCTTGTAATCATCTTCATAGTTTCATACTTCTTCCTTCCATTTTAATTATATATTCTCCTCAAACTCATATTGTACACTTAAATCCAAAAATTCATTTAATTTTTTTTCTTAATTTTCTTAATTTCCCTTTCTCGAATGTCCAACTTATATCAATTTCTCTATTCAACTAACATTTCTCATTTTCTCTTGTAACCGTATTCTTTTAATTCTTATTTCAAACTATCTCAAACCTTGATATGATCTTGCACTGTAAACATATTTTAAATACTTTAGACTTATTTCAATTTAATCCATACCTTATGGCTTCCTTATTAGAGTTTTTTGAAGTTACCACCTACACACCACCCAATTTAGTCTCAATCCCATTGTCCACCACATCTCCATCCGCAAAATCTAGGGTAGTATCCTCTTTCATCGAGTTTTAGTTTTCATTAGCCCTTCAAAATATTTGCCTCCACCCTAATTGAAATCAGGATGCATTCCGCAACATAACAACACTTTTCACCATTTAAAAATATCAAAACTTAAGCTATGAAAATACCTTGACAATCCTTGTATTATCAATAAGGGAGCAAACAAGTCTCTTCATAAAAAGAGAGAGCATTTAAGCCCTTTCTAAAAGAATGGAAGCAAATTGATAAAATTTGTATTGATATTAGCAAAAAAAATCGAAACTAATAATGTGGTATGTGACTCTTTGATCAATGACGATGTATCATTGATGATGATGGCATGGACCTAATAAAAATTAATATTTTAATATGATATGCAATTTAAATAAAATACAAGTTAAAATAAACTTTTTTACTTTTTATTACTCATCAAATATAAAAATGATAAAATAAACAAAAATGAAGAATATAAAACGATGGAAACTAAAAAAAAAATCAAGATTGAAAAAGAATAGTGTATTCCATGTGCTTGAAACAAAAAAGACAACCACAATGATTGAAATGAAATACTTTTTAATTTCCATGACTTAGGTTTCTTTCATTCATCTTCATCTTCCCATAACCAGAGAAAAAAAAAAGAGTTATCAATCACCACAACTACTAAAAATAAACAATATTTTATGGATAGCTTCCTTTATTTTTCTACTATTTCCCATAAAACCAAATGGGTCAAAGTTTTCCAAACATAAGCATTCAATAGGAAAATTTCGAAAATAATCTTCCATAAACACAAATTTACAGGAAAGATAGATCTCAAAAAGAAAAAAAAAAGGTTTGAAAATAGTATTAAAATCAAGTTTTAAAAGTAACAAAACTAATGAGAAAATCAAATGGAATTACTGGTTCTTTGCATTTGATTTCTATCCTTCAATTTTTTTTTCAAACATATGGGTTATGCAATTCTTTATCGGAGTTGTAAAATAATTTTTTAATTCTTTTAATTACATTTTGATTAATTATTTCTTTTTATATTTTCACAAACTTAAGGCACGTACTAGGACAATAGGCCACTTGAGAAATAACCTCCACTCATTATAGATTGGGTAGTCATTAGAAGCTCCACCTCTCGATTTGATTATCCATCTAGATACAGAGTAGCTGCACAAAGAAACTAGCCACTCGTTCCTAAGAAGGATGCCATCATTGATTCCTCCAGGCACTTGATCTCTTGCTAAGAACGTGATTCTTTTAATAACCAAATCTCACGTGGATTCAACTACTTCGTGCCATGATTAAGAAGGAATGACAAAACATGTTCCATCACAGACATCCTCTCCACGAGTCTCATAATGATGGCTTGATAGTAGATCTGCCACATTAATGCTACCTAACACCAGACCTCACTTGTAAATAACTCCCAAGACGATGAAGAAAGGATCGACTCCTCAACATTCTAGCCTACACTCTGTCACCTTGCCCCAACCCATCTTTAACACCACTACCTCCACTCTCAACATGCTCTGACTCTCTGTCCATATAGGATGAATCGACTTTCATCATCTCCACCACTATCTCTTTGTATCTCCTTGTTAATCTCACATGTCAACAATTTTCTACAATTATTAGTAATAAAAAAAGTTATTTTACACTTGGTTTTTATTTTTATTTAAAATTTATGTCATATTAATTATTTTTTATAATTTATAATGTCTACATCAACATCGTTAGTGTCATCTCATCAATTTGGATGATTTTTATTAACAATATTAATTAATTTACCTATTTGCTTCCCTTTTAAAACAATATTAATTAATTTACCTATTTGCTTCCCTTTTAAAAATAGAGACTTGATTGCTTCATAGTTTTTAGTAGGACTTGCTTCTTTTCTTATTGATAATACAGGGACCGGGTGGATACTTTCACCAACTTAAGTTTATTATATGGAGACTTGGCGAACGTGGCAGACATTCAGTCGCCTGTAAAATTATATTCCATGACAGCCCTGTCAGTTTAGGAAAGAATTGCCTCCAAACTTTTGACATTTTGCTAATGTTCCCGCCATTTTCTCCGCTCGTATCATAGATGAAATGTCCCTACGAAATGTTCAACCAAAAAACAAAAGAAAAAAAAAAAACCTTGAAAAGTTGGGGAAAAAAAAAACTTTTACCCCAAAGACCCAGCAACAGTGGGTAAGCAATGGGAATCAAAGATCTGCTTAGGTTCATGAAACCTTTCATTGAACCGGTTCACATCAAGAAATACGCGGGCAAGCGGGTATTTCATTTTATTCTCTTTAGCTACTTCCTTTTTTCTTTTGCTTCTGTTTTTCGTTCCTCTCAAAATATATGCTTTTGTGCAAGTTTTGCAGGTGGGTATTGATGCTTATTCATGGTTACATAAAGGAGGTATTTTTGGTTCATTTCTTTTTTTTTTCCTAAAAGAAAATTTGTAAGTGAAAATGAAATGAATAGGCTGAATTGATTTTTGCAAAAAAAATTGCAGTGTATTCATGTAGCATGGAGATTTGTTTGGATTCAAACAGTGAAAAGAAATTGCGATACGTAGCTTACTTTATGCACAGAGTCAATCTTCTTCGTCATCATAAGATAACCCCCGTTGTTGTTTTTGATGGTGCAAATATTCCCTGCAAGGCTGCCACTGAAAATGAAAGATACAGGTTTGTTTAAATGACTTTAAAGACTAAATATTGCATTATACTGAGAATGTAGCTATTTCATAATAGTAGCATGGTTTTGACTCTAGGAGGAGGAAAGAGAACCGGGAACTGGCAATTGCTAAGCTTAAAGAGGGAGATGTTCAAGGTGCAACTGAGCTTTTCCAGGTTTCATTTTATCTTCCTTGTGCCTTTAATCCAAGGTTTTGAACTACTCATTAGCCCATATGCATTCTTAATTTGTCTCTTATTTAATAATGCATGTGCATTGCTAATGTTTGGTCCTTTCTCTTTTGATTCTATTGAAATTTCATCTTGAGAAAATTCTTGCACTGTTAAGCACCCAGGAATCGATACCAAAATATTGGAAAAAAGAATTAAAACTTATAGGGTGCCAAAAGGTTAATATAGCAAAGAAGAGAGAAAATAATTTATAGACTGAGAATAGTAACTGATAACACTATAGTTTTGGCAATCCAAAAATTAGAAAATATTGTAGTAACAGAAGAGAAGGGAAGCTTAGACTGCCAGAGTGTTAATGTAGCTCCTTGAAACTCAAGGCATCTGGAGATTATATAAAAATTACTTTGGTTTTATTAGATTTTCCTTGAAGATTATAGGATGGACCATTGCTTATGCACCTTGTAGTACTGAATGCTACTCTTGGAAATTTACTGAGAAATATTTAGATCCTGTCAAGATTGCATGAGAAATATGAAGTAAATTTTCAGTACTGATTCTGGCCACTACAAATAACGGTTCACTTATTTAGACTTCTCCCAGGATTGTATGTGAGAATGACTAATGCCTGTCTGTTTTTGATCTGGGTTTGAACTGTATAATCAGGCCATTTTAAATGGTTCATCAATCACTTCTGTTTAGTACTTTAAAGTTTCATATTGAGTGTCATTTCTCCTAACATCAAGGGAATATTTTTATTATTGTTTGCTTAGATTTTGCATTATTTTTTGTTTTCTACTAATTCTGGCATCTTTATGGATGATTAATTAGCTGTTAAAATTTGTGGTCTCATTGTTCTTTCTTTGTCCATCTTGTAGAGAGCAGTGGGCATCACTCCAGCCATGGCAAATCAATTGATTCAGGTAAAACATTTTTAATACAGATTAGCAAAGCCTCTGCATTTTCATATCATTTTCTGTGACTTTTGCTCATCATAAAAGTTTAGAATATTTCTCATTCCTGTTCCATTTGCATCCTTTCCAAACTTGCATTGTTACTTTTTCAGATCCTGAAATCAGAGAATGTTGAATTTGTGGTAGCTCCATATGAGGCTGATGCACAGCTAGCATATTTGGCCACTCTTGAGGCTGAAAAAGGTGGAGTAGTGTCAGTGATTACAGAAGACAGTGACCTAATAGCATATGGTTGTCCAGCTGTAAGAACTTCAAAACTATGATATGGTGTGCCGATGGAGGTCTTCTGCTCTCCTGATGACTTCTGTGTACTTTGTTGATTATCTGAGTTGTTGGCTTTATCTTTGTTTTCATACATTTTCCATTAACAGGTCACATTTAAAATGGACCGTTATGGCAATGGAGAAGAGCTGGTTCTGTCAAAAGTTTTTGATTCTGTATCCAGTAAACCTTCCTTCAGAAATTTTGATAAAGAATTGTTTACAGGTAACCTTTGTTTTGACTCTTCAAAGCTATGCTCTTTAAGTTTACACGTTATTTAAAAGCCTAGGCTGTCAAGAATATAACTTTCACGAGAATCAGGTTAGAAACATCTAATTAACACAAATCAAGAACCTTAGACCCATCTTGGGATAGGCGAGCTCTTTTAATTAGTTGAACTGGTTCAGTTTCTTGATGCACAATCAGTTGTTTTCCACTAGTATTGTAGAATTAGAAAGATCTATCTACTATTTTTGTTGAAACAAATATATGTTCTCGTTGTTTGACTCTAATAAATGCATTTGGACTCAAATTTAGGTTACCTAATGACATTTTACAGGTATGTGTGTCCTAGCTGGATGTGATTTCCTTCCATCTGTTCCTGGAATTGGTATTGTAAAGGCACATTCCTTAGTTTCCAAGTATCGGAACTTAGACCGTGTAAGTAATTTCTACATGCTTCTAACCAACAACTGCTGTGCTATTGAGTATTTCAATGTGGTTTGCATTTGACATTTGAAGATAAACTGCTGCTTCTAGGATTTAAATCATGGTGGAAATTGAATCTTGTATTTGATGAGGTCGTTTCTTTAATTGAGCATTCAAAGATCTCTAAGCTTTGGCGAAAGCTGCATCTTGCTTCTTAAGTGTGCGGGCAGAAAATTTGGAATGGCTAATTATCTATGAAATTTTACTTAGTGCAACCACTAACAATCATTTAAATAGAGATTTTTGAATAATGGTGATGCTATTATTTCTTGAGTTAGTCTAGTATGAAGACCTTCAATCCGGAAACAAATTGAAAGGGAGCTTTTATTTTCAAAGGATGTCCGTGCATGTACTTTAGTTTGGAAGCATAAGCAAGAGAAATTAGCCAATAAGGAAGTAAGTAATTATCGCTCAATCTAATGGCCTTTCATGCAGAAAAAAATAGTGACCCAGAAATAAATGGAAATGTTTTTTCTTTGTCTCTAGAGCATGAAGCCGGCATGTCATTTGCATCATGTTAAAATTGTTGTTCCGACCGATGACAGGATCTGGAATTGATATTCCCATTAAGGGCAGCTATACGAAATTTTGTTTTTGAAAATCTATATGATGTATATAGTCATGTCATTATTATTTAAAGTCTGTATTTTGTTGATATATATATATTACAGGTTTTATCAGTTTTGAAGATTGAGAAGGGCAGTCAGATGCCAGAAGATTACACCAAATCGTTCAAAGAAGCACTTGCAGTTTTTCAGCATGCCAGAATGTTTGTAGGCTGGAAATAGAATTTCTTCATTGATTCTTGGCTTGATTTTATCAACTTTTTTCTTTCAATTTTCTTTTGCAGATATGATGCTGAAATCAGGGAGCTGAAACATATTAAACCTCTTACAGAACAACTTCTGCAATATCTAGATGAAGGGCTTGATTTCCTGGGACCGTATCCTTTTTTTGTTCTTCATTTCTTCTATTTCTAATTTACAATGCAAAGAAAAAGTAAAAGAAGGAAAAGAGGCAAAAAATAGAGAACAGCGTAAACACATGGTAGGTGGAAGAAATAGAGGAAATTGAGAAAGAAACTGATGCGACCAAGAGGTGAAATTATTTGCTAATATCTAATACATAAATTTCAATTATCCTAATTTGAAAATATTGCTAAAACTACGAGTTGATGGCATGTAATTTTTCCCTTGACCAAGTAAAAATGGTACCAGAAAAATCCCTCCATCAGTGGCAGTTGCGATTGCTGAAGGAAAGTTAGACCCCACTACAATGGAAGCCTTTGACTGTAATAATATAGAGCCTGCTAAGTTTCAAAATTCTGTTGAAACTACTGATAATTCCAGACAAGCAAGCTGCTTCGTGGTATTTTCTTCACATAAAACCAGAGAAAAAAGGAAGACAGGCAAGTTCTTTTAACATACTTGACATCTAATGCTAGAGAAATGTGTTCATATAAATGTCATACTAACTTTTTATAATACAAAGTTTCTTGTTTCAGTGGAATAAACTTGATGTACCTGCATTTTGAGAGTTCCCATCTTATTTTAAATGGAATATCCTTAAAATATTTACAGTGAAAATAAAATTTATCTCACTTTGATAAATATCTTTTTTTTCAAGGCTTAGTTTATTTGTTGATATTAGTGGTATACTTAAAATCTGCTTGTTCTTGCAAAATGTTGCGTTTACTGAATAACAAATTTTATATGTCAAGCTCATGCATGTATAATATCTGTACATAATGGCAGCCAAGCCAGGAAATTAGAAAGCTTTTATTTATGTGTTTTGTGCTGGTATGTTTTCTGGTAGCAGGTACAATGAGCATGAAGCAAGTTGTAGTTTCAACTGAAAGCAAGTATTTTAAAGATGCTGGATTGGAAAAATTAGCATTTCCAGTAAAAGCTGGTCCGAAAAATGAGAATATGGTTTTAGAGGAAACTCCATTGAAGGTTCCAAATAATAACCCTTTCAAGAAGAGAAAATTTGATGAAATGACTGAACTAGTTTCATCAAAAGGCGAAGATGAGAAGTTGGAAATGTCATGTATTTTTCCTGATGATAGTCAATTGACATTTCCTGACAACAGTAGTTTAAGTGATGCCGGGAAGCTTGAAATCTCTAATCAGATAGTTAGCATTGCTGAACAAATTTTAATGGTGAGTGAGGTAGAATGTTGTGAGACCTTGTGCATCAATATGGGATCCCAAGAAAGTGTCAGCTCTAAGCCAAACAGAGTGTACATTGAAAGAAAAAGAGGTCAAAATGACAAGCTGAAGAGCAGTAATTGCAACAGGTCAGGGACTAAGAACACTATTTTGAACTTTGCTCGTGTGTGATCATCCTATCTGTTTAATTCAAACAACTGATGCCACATTGACATCTGTACTGTTTAACCTGTATACTAGTTGGAGCAATTTATTATGCAGATATCTTATTAGAGATTACTAGAGCGATGAACTAAGAAGCATTAGTATGCTTTTATTGATTAAGCCAGGAAGGAAAGAACATACTATGGGAGGACTAAAGCATAGAAATGGCCTCACCATACTTGGTTTCTTCCATGAGCACTTACTCTACATGACTGAGACATAAACTCTGCCCGCTTAATGTTTTTTCCGAGTAAGAATCTGTTTGAACCAGTAAGCTGACATCTTTGGGTACCTCTTGAGGGTAGAGTAATCAACATACACAATGCCAAACCTTGAAGTGTAGCCTAATCTCCATTCAAAATTGTCCAGCAATGACCATGCAAAGTAGCCAATAACGTTTGCTCCGTTGTCGACAGCCTTTTTCAGTTGAGTCAGGTAAGCCTTGTAGTAGTTCATCCTTGTAGTGTCATGCAATCCTTGGGCAAGTGTCACGTTCCCTGGGTCATCCATGCCTATAGAACCAAAAAAGAAAAAAAAAAAACACTAACCATATGAGATTCAAATCAACAGTACACTATGAAATTTAATTAAGTTAAACTAAATCATACCATTCTCAGACAAAATTACTGTTGGATTTCCATACTTTTCCTTTATATACATCAAACATTTGTACAATCCCCAAGGTACATTGTAGAGCCAAGGAGAATATGCCTGCAAGCAATAAGATAATCATATCAAATGAATTCAACACCTATTCTGCTGGAGCCAATATCCCCAATGTGATTTCTCCTAGACTTACTCTTGGACCAATTGCCACTCCTCTTTTTGCATCTGCACAGATGACAAAAACAACAGTTCAAGCCTTAGAGCATATGCATTAGGATACAACTAATCGCATTTCCAAACAACAAGCCGAGTGTCTTACAAGCAAACCCAGCATTCCAATCTTGCTGATAGCCTGGAACTTTTGGTTTAGACTGATGTGGGTCATATATATAGTAAGTAGTGTACTGGTTAATGCCCACAAAGTCAAATGATCCTTTCACCATCTTCACCTCTTCTTTTGAGAACTTGGGTAGCCTGTTGCCCACGATCACTTGCATTGTTCTTGGATACTCTCCATATACAAGGGGATGGATAAACCTGAACAATTGCAAAAGGCAGTATATTACAGATTCATTCAAATATATAGCAATGATCTGAAATCTGTAATTTTCTTTTGTGCTTTTTTATTGCTCTTTAGTGCAATGATATATGAGATTACAAGTTTAGGTTCTTCCATGTCAAGAATGAAGGGACATGGTCACACTTTTTGCTCTTTGAGCTAACTATGTATATCTTGCTATTTAGACCCTTACCATCCAACATGGAAGTCTATTGCTCTTTGAGCCGCATATCTGTCAGCTTTTGATCTAGTAAGAGGTTCGTACCAAACAAAATCCAAGAGAATTCCAATCCTTCCCTTTTGTTTTTGCTGAAAATGCATGCATTTGTCAGTCAAGATTAAGCATTCGATGTGCTCTAACGGTTCAAAGCAGAGATACTAAATCATTCATCCTATCTTATTAGCAAAACAATGGCTCTTACTTGGTGCTCTTCGCGGTATATCTGTGCCGCAGCTGCATGGGCTAAAATCAAATGATGTGTTGCGATGTAAGGCTCGGTTCCGGAATTGCCCGCCGTACAGTTTCCATATGGTTTGGAGCATCTTCCAGGAGCAAAGAAGCCATTATCATAGCCGAGTGCAGCAACTACTCTGGGTTCATTGAATGTCGTCCACTGCTTCACCCTGTCTCCATAGGTCTTGAAACAAAAGTCCGCAAAATAAGCAAAATCTTTCCTGAAAATCATAAAGTATTTATCAAAATTTTAGTCATATAATTAGGTAATATGTAATAGCTTAAAACTACAAATCCCAGAAATCCTAGTTCCACTACCGAGCAAAATGAAAAACTCCATAAAATATACAGGAATAAAGAAAAATGAATGATGTTAAATATTAAATTCAGAAATATTAATAAATTAAAAAATATTTAAAATGAGAATATAATTAAATGTATGACATGATGGCTCATACACTGATTGGTAACTCAACCACCCCATGTATTTCTTCTCAAGTGCTTCAGGAAAATCATAGTGATTAAGATTGACATAAGGAGTGATGCCTGCAAAGTAAGTCCAAATATATTAGATATTTATAATGATTATTAGGTATGTCTTTATATTGATTCAATACTAAACCAAAATTACCTCTTTTTAGCAAGTAGTTGATTAAGTTGTTGTAGTATTCAACTCCCTTCCAGTTTACCTTCCCAGTCCCATCTAAGTACAAACAAAATGATGAAAAATTAAATTTATTCCCTGTCATGAAAACTTATGTTATTATATGGTAAAAGTATCATAAAGGCCCTATATTAGTAGTCAAATTGCATTTTATCCCCTTTACTTAAAAAATATATAAATTAGTCCTTGTATGTTATATCAAAGAGTACATTTATCCTTTTTGTTAAAAATTTCATCTATTTATACTATTAAAAATTGGAATGACTAACAGAACAACAAGGTAGTGATGCTCGGCGTGCCATGTGTATCTCATATTGATGTACATGAATCAACATTTAATAGTAGAAATGGATGAAATTTTTAACAGAAAGACCAATTTACTCTCTGATCTAACATACAAGGACTAAATTGCTCTTTTTTTGAGTTAAAAAATTAAAATATAATTTGACTCTTAGTACAAAGACCTTTATGATACTTTTACCATTATCATATATATATATATAGGCGGATGAATTAAAACACCTGGGAAAATTCTGGTCCACGAGATGGAGAATCTATATGCATCAAAATTCAGTTTTGACATAAGATCCACATCTTCCTGTTAACAAATATTCACATTTCACATTACAACTCAACAAATGTTTTCCTGGTAGAACCGTTTAAAGATGGAATTAAAAAATAGTAACCAAAAGCATTTAGCTTTCAATGTTTGTGCATATAATACAAAGTTTTCAAGTAAATTATTTCCTCCGGATGAAGGTGTAGGTAGGTAAAAATGTTTAACGAAGTACCTTGTAGCGATGGTATTGGTCCACGGTCACATCAGCCGTGCCATTATTAGCAACAATCCCTGGTTTTTACGAGTACAAACTCATCAATAATTATCAAATTTCTTTTCATTAGGATATTCTTTTTTTCAAGTTAATTTCTAGGCTTCCTAAATGTCTACACAAATTTCAAGTTAAGCTCTAGATTTGAAAATTATTCAAGAGACTAAGTTAATTTCTGATATATCTTTAGAAAATATATGACAAAAAGTCTAAACCTCTTAATAATTAATTTAAATAAATAAATTTAAACAAAACCATACATAATTTACATTATAAATTCAGTTGATTTGAGTATGTAAATAGATACATAGTAAAAAGCGCACGTAAAATACCGGGAGTTTTGATGAAGACGTCCCAAATGCTGGGGCCACGACCATCACCATGAGTCATGCCTTCAACTTGAAAAGCCGATGCTGCTGTTCCGAACAGAAACCCCTTTGGAAACGCCTCTCTGCTCAGCCCTTCCGTATCAAAGTTCACCGTCTCCGGCTGCTCAGTGGCTGCTGCGCCGTGGATGCAAATGATGAGGGCCACCCACCAATGCATTTGGACTCTCATTTTCTACAAGCTGTTGCAGTAGAAGAAAATAGTGAGAGAGAAAGAAAAGACAGTGACTGAAGTCTACTAACTGAAGAGTGTAAGGAGGAGCCACGATTATTTATAGATAAAAACTAGGTATAAATTAAATGGATTTGTTACTGCAACTTATCTTCAATGCATGCACTTTTCCTTTTTAAAATCTAATTTCTACTAAAAGGGGGAATTCAAGGGTAAGTTGGCGTTTACATCTTTGGGATGGGAACAGATGTTTTTATCAAAATTAAAATTTCCCAAATAAAATACTCCACAAGATGTTCCAAAATAGAACAAATTTTAAAAGAGGGAGGGAAAATCGATTTTCCCAAAATTGATTTCAATGTTTTTCAATAAATTCACTAATCTTAAAGGAATTTTTCTGGGAAAAAACAAAAACAAAATGTAATTGGTGTTTGGCACAGTTAACAAAAGTATCAATCAATATTAGTCTATTATACAGGTTAATAAAATAATGTAAGAGGTAAAATCTGTGTAAAAAAATCAATTTGGAGCAACTCA
This sequence comes from Gossypium hirsutum, assembly GCF_007990345.1. Lineage (NCBI taxonomy): Eukaryota > Viridiplantae > Streptophyta > Magnoliopsida > Malvales > Malvaceae > Gossypium > Gossypium hirsutum. The sequence goes on from NC_053432.1 coordinate 47,163,758, forward strand.
ATTTTCAGGTCTTTATACTATTTTAAAATTTAAAATTTTATTGTTATACTTTAACTAAAATTTTAAAGTTTAAAAATAATTTTTTTTCATATTTTAAATAAAAATTGAAAATTATACTTTTAAATAAAAAATTATGAAAAATAAAAATTATGAAAAAAATCAATTCCTATAGTTTGCGGATCAACTAAATTTTTACCTCTCATCGTACCAATACACCAACTAGTTTCCACCAACTAGTTTCCAGTTCGATTGGTCGGTCTAGTCCGATTTAGATAACATTGAATTTTAGATTTTTTTTAATTTTTAAAATTATTTTTATATTTTAAAATTTTAAAGAGTTTTTATTTTTTTTGTAACTTCTTATTTTAATTTTTTTTATTTTTATTTAAAATACGAAAAAGTACATTTAAAATTTATTTAAAGTATAGAGGCTAAATTTTAAATTTTAAAAGAAAAAAGGGACTTGAAAATGGGTTGTTCCAAACCGTTTTTATTTCACAGATTTGACCTCTGATATTATTTGATTTAACCTGTAGAGTGGATTGACACTGACCGATACCTGATTTGATTTATTATTCGTGATTGACACTTGTTACATTTTTTTATTATTTTTTTCCTAAAAAAATTAGGATTAGTGAGTTTATTAAGAAACCTTGAAATCGGTTTGGGGGAATCGATTTTCCCTCCCTCCTTTAAACTTTGTTTTATTGTGGAACATATTGTGGGGTGTTTTATGTTGAAATTTTTAAAATTTTATGTTGGAATTTTTAAAAATTTTTTATTCTTTTTTGGTGAAAAATCTCACATTTGTCTCACCTAAATTGAGGTATAATAGACGTCGCATACTCGTGAGGTAGAATCTAATGAATATGTAAGACTATCACTAAGCAATTAAATGAAATAAACTAAATATCTTTTTTAAGAAATACAAAATCATAACATCTTGAACATTCTAAGACATTGTGTTAAAGTCTAAAAATGTCACTCTTTGAATATCTTGCATTCACGACCAAAATTAGAACTTGTAAAATATTAAAAGAAAGAATGAGTACAATTACTAAGTAACCGACATCCCTTTTGTTAAAAAATAGAACGTCGGTAAAGACAATTCATCATGTCGAATTCGAATTTTAATACAAGAGGAATAGAATTTGTCTATTTATAGGCTAGAGGAATAGACTTTGTCTATTTATAGGCTTTGTAAAGCTATATTCTAATAGGAGTGTAGTAAGATTGAAACACTTTATTCTAATTAATATAAAATAGATGGAGTTTAATAAGGTTTTTATCTAAAATAAAATAAAAGAAGTGTAGTTCTATATGGATTTTACTTTTATTTTATTTTACCACTGCATTTTATTTAAATAAGGATTCGGGTCACTTAATTCTAACAATCTCCACCTTGACACGAATTTTCAATGAACAAGTTCTTCATCGCAAACTCTCAACGAACAAGTTCTCCACATCTTCCATAAAACCCATTAAGGGTTTAACTTCAACAATGAACACCAACCAAGTCTAATCAATGCTCAAACTTGGTTATAGGAAGTGACTTTGTAATACCCCTACCCGTATTCATTGCCGGAATAGGGTACGAGGCATTACCGGAGTTTACGAATTAATTTTTTTTTCAATTCAACATATTTTCATGATAGATTCATGCATTTATATAAGATAATGTCATCACATATCTATAACCAGGTTTGTTAACCATACTAATGGCTAACTTTACATTCATTTCACGTTAACATTTACTTTGTTAGCTTATACATGCCATTGATTTCCAAAATAAAGTTTCTTTATATACCGAAATCCTGAGGTTGACAGTGTGATGTGTCTCCGACCAAATCCGACCTCCGAGCTCTTAACACTACAAAACAGGGAAAAAGGAAACGGGGTAAGCACTTTGTGCTTAGTAAGCTCATGTAACAAGAATTATACTTACCTAATATTTTCAATACAATATAATAAACATTCATATATCCATTCAATGCATTATTACCCTAACATGCACAAACTCAACATTCAAGTTAGTACAATAATTTCCATGTATCAATAATATATATACCATGATTGATGTACTCATCAATACCATGATTTTCATTCCCTTATTATTTTTCATATTTATCCCGTTGAATTTATTGGAATTTCGATGGATTTTCAGAGGTACACTTTTAGTGTACAATTCCGGGTCCGTCAATTCATATTCATGTGCGCACATTTTCATTTCAAAGAGCACACTCCCGCGAACCTCAACCTTGCAGCGGGATTACCAGTCCAGGCTAAATCCCCTGCAATATAAACTCATAGAGTATTGTCGGGATTACCAGTCCAGGCTAAATCCCCTGCAACGACAATTACTCTAATGAGCTTGGATCTGAATTACCAGTCCAGGCTAAATTCAGACCCTAATTCGGATTACCCGTCCGGGCTAAATCCATTTTACACATATTCTTCGGGAGGGCTATATCAGGATAGGATCACCCGTCCGGGCTAGATCCTTTTTACCGTCAATTCCTTTTCAGAGATCCATCGAATTTTCCTTTCATTCAAACGGGATTTCTTCCCATTTTATCAAATATATCAATGTTTCATAAATTTCCATATAATGAACATTCAAATCATATTCACATCAATAACATACAATCTCAAGCATTTAAGAATATAATTCAAGTTACACGAACTTACCTTGATACTTGTTTGTAAACAGTAAAAATCTATTAATCCCGAACTTTTTCCTTTCCTCGATCTAGCTTCGTATTTGAATCTTCTGGATTTGGTGCAAAAATTATGAAATACCAGCTTAGAGAACCCTCCTATGGCGTTTTTAGCTGCTGGAATTGAAGAGAAATGAAGAGAAATCTAGATATTTCCTATTTAGTCCTAGTTTTATTTAGTTAATTTTGCAATATTCCAATTTTACCCTTAATTTATCAATTTTTCTGCTGATTTCATACCCTTGCCGTCCAGCCCAAATAACTTTTGGGTCTAATTTCCTTTTATATCCTTTCTCATTAGACTAATAAGCTATTTAATCACTCTAGCAACTTTTACACCTATTACAATTCAGTCCTTTTCATTTAATTGACTACCCAAACATTAAAATTTCCTAACGAAATTTTAATACCATATTAATAATATTTCATAAATATTTATAAAATTATTTTTGACTCGGTTTTACGAGATAGAGGTCCCGATACCTTATTTTACCCAATTTCTTCAATAATTTCTTTTTCTAACTAATCACTAAATCGATAAAATTTTCCTATCAATATTTTCATACGATTTTCCTATCATATAAATTTTCAAGCAAAAATATTGAAATAAATTTCTCTTTAAATTGGATCTATGGTTACGAAACCATTGTTCCGATAACCTTGAATTTAGGCCATTACAACTCTCCCCCTCTTTTAAGGATTTTCGTCCTCGAAAATCTTACCAGTAAAGAGGTTTGGGTATTGTTTCCTCATTGCCTCCTCCGGTTCCCATGTTGCTTCCTCAATCCCGTGCTTTTGCCACAATACTTTCACCAAATTTATCTTTTTATTTCTAAGCTCTTTTGTCTCCCGTGCCAATATCTTGACCGGTTCTTCACTGTAAGTCATATCCGGTTGAATCTCTATTTCTGTCGGAGAAATAATATGTGAAGGATCTGATCGATATCGTCATAACATAGATACATGAAAAACATTATGGATTCTATCAAGTTCCGGTGGTAATGCCAATCGATAAGCGACTGGTCCAATTCTTTCTATGATTTCATAGGGCCCGATAAATCTTGGACTCAATTTACCCTTTCGACCGAATCGAAGAACTTTCTTCCAAGGAGACACTTTCAGAAATACCTTGTCACCGACTTGAAATTTAATCTCTTTTCGCTTAAGGTCGGCATATGATTTTTGACGATCGGAAGCTGCTTTTAGACTATCTTGAATAACCTTTACTTTTTCTTTTGTTTCCCAGATCAAATCAACCCCATGTATCTTCCTTTCACTGAGCTCTGTCCAATATAACGGTGTTCTACATTTTCTACCATACAAAGCTTCATACGGAGCCATTTTAATACTAGACTGATAACTGTTATTGTAAGCAAATTCAATCAAAGGTAGATACCTCTCCCAATTACCTTCAAACTCTAGTATACAATATCGGAGCATATCTTCCAATACTTGAATTACACGCTCAGATTGATCATCTGTCTGAGGATGAAATGCAGTGCTGAAATACAACTGAGTACCCAAGGCTTCTTGCAATTTGTCCCAGAAACGAGACGTAAATCGGGGATCTCTATCTGATATAATGGAGACAGGCACTCCATGTAACCTGACAATCTCATATATGTACAGTTCAGCTAGTTTATCTAAAGAATAATCCATACGTACCGGAATAAAGTGAGCTGACTTTGTCAATCGGTCTACAATCACCCAAATAGCATCTTTTTTCGTCGGAGACAAAGGTAGCCCCGATACAAAATCCATAGTGATTCTTTCCCATTTCCATTCCGGTATAGTAATTGGCTGAAGTAACCCCGAAGGTACCTGATGTTCAGCTTTAACTTGTTGACATATTAAACACCTTGATACAAACTCAGAGATATCACGTTTCATTCCCAACCACCAGTACATCTTTTTCAGATTATTATACATTTTATTACTCCCCGGATGTACAGACATAGTACTACTGTGGGCCTCACGTAGAATCTTCTGTATGAGCTCTGAATTCTGAGGTACACATACCCTACCTCTGAATAATAAACAATCATCAGAACCAATCTGAAATTCAGAATCATTACTTGACTCACACTGTGCCCGTTTAACCTGTAACTTCTCATCATTCTTCTGAGCTTCACATATTTGCTGTAAAAATGTCGGTTTAGCTCTCAATTAAGCTAGGATTGAACCATCATCAGTCAATGATAACCGGGTATTCATAACTCGTAAAGAAAACAGAGATTTCTGGCTCAAACCATCAGCTACAACATTAGCCTTACCCGGATGGTAATCAATAATCAAATCATAGTCCTTTATCAGTTCAAGCCACCTGCGCTGTCTCAAATTCAAATCTTTCTGTGTCATCAAATATTTCAAGCTTTTATGATCAGTATAAATATGACATTTCTCACCGTACAAGTAATGCCGCCATATCTTCAGCGCAAATACAATAACAGCTAATTCAAGATCATGTACTGGGTAATTTCTTTCATGTGGTTTAAGTTGTCTTGAAGCATAGGCTATTACTTTACCTTCTTGCATCAAAACACAACCTAAACCATTTAATGAGGCATCACTGTAAATAACAAATTCCTTACCCGGTTCAGGCTGCACTAATACAGGTGCTTTCGTTAATAGGTCTTTCAATCGGTTGAAACTTTGTTGACATTCATCAGTCCACTCGAACTTTACATCTTTCTGCAATAATCGAGTCATTGGAGAAGCTATCATAGAGAATCCCTGTACAAATCTCCGATAATAACCAGCTAAACCCAAGAAACTTCTAACTTCAGATACATTCTTCGGTGGACTCCAATTGACAATAGCTGAGATTTTACTTGGATCTACCCTGATGCCTTCGGCAGATACAATGTGTCCAAGAAAACTCACTTCTCGAAGCCAAAATTCACATTTACTGAATTTAGCATACAATTGCTTCTCTCGTAGAATTTGCAACACAATTCTCAAATGTTCTGCATGTTCTTCTTCATCCCGAGAATAAACCAAAATATCATCAATGAATACTACTACAAATCTATCTAAGTACGGTCTAAATATCCGGTTCATCAAATCCATGAATACTACAGGTGCATTAGTTAGCCCAAACGGCATAACTAGAAACTCATAATGCCCATACCTGGTTCTAAAGGCTGTTTTTGGCACATCTGACTCCTTTACCCGTAACTGATAATAACCTGATCGAAGATCAATCTTTGAAAACATAGTAGCACCTTTCAGTTGATCAAATAAATCATCAATCCGGGCTAACGGGTACTTATTCTTTATGGTTACTTTATTAAGCTGCCGGTAGTCGATACACAATCTCAAAGACCCATCTTTCTTTTTCACAAACAGAACCGGAGCAGCCCAAGGTGAATGACTCGGTCGAACAAAACCCCTGTCAACAAGCTCTTGCAATTGTGTCTTTAACTCTTTTAATTCTATAGGAGCCATCCGATATAGATCTATGGAGATCGGAGTAGTTCCCGGAATCAAATCTATAGAAAATTCCACTTCTCTTTCTGGTGGCAATCCTGGTAATTCTTCTGGAAACACATCAGAAAATTCACATACCACTGGAACTGCCTGTATCTTTGACTCCGATACCTTGGTGTCGAGTACATAAGCCAAGTAAGCATCATACCCCTTTTTGACATACCTCTGTGCTGCCATTACTGAAATCATATCAGATAACCCCTCTGTCTGATCAGATTTAACCCGGAGCAACTCACCATTCTGACATTTTAACACAATATATTTTTGTTTACAATTTACTGCTGCATCATGCTGGGTTAACCAATCCATACCCAATATCACGTCAAATGCATCAAATGGCAGTAACATCAAATCAGCCGGGAAACAATAACCTCTTACCATCAGTGGACAATTTTTACAAATTTTATCCACTAACACAGACTAGCCCAGGGGGTTCGAGACTTTAACCACAAATTCAGTAGGTTCAACAGATTAAATTTTTAACAATTGCAAGTTTAACACATATATATGAATGCGTAGAACCAGGATCAATCAATGCAGTAATATCAGTATCAAGTAAAGAAAATGTACCAGTAATAACATCGGGTGCTGAAGCATCTTCTCTGGCACGAATGGCATATGTCCTAGCAGGTGCTCGTACCTCAGGCCTACCTATAGTATCTTTTGTAGCTCCTCGACTACCACTGACATTACCGGATGGTCGAGGTGGTCTGCCCCTCGAAACTAGATTACTCGGCTTCGATATATGTTCAACTTCTTTTTCAACCCTTTCTGGACAATCTCTGAGGAAATGGTCAAAAGAACCACATCGGTAACAAGCCCCACTCTTAAATCGGCATTTACCAAAATGAGCTTTATTACAGTACTGGCATCTCGGTTTAGGAGTGCCAACACTGCCAACACTGGTCACTGATGGAGTAGAAGGCTTTGGATTAGTGCGTTGAGAACCTCGTTCTTTGCCCGAATACCCAATGGCTGAAGTAGAACGATCCTGATATTTCTTCAATTTCTTTGAAGCAGAAAACTGGGATTTTCCCATCGGTCTTTTACTAAAAATTCGAGCTTCCCTCTCAGCCTGTTTCTTTTCTTTGCTCAATTCTTCTGCTTTATAAGCTCTCTCTGCCAATGTAGAAAACTCTCGAATTTCAAGAATTCCGATCAGTAACTTAATGTCTTCATTCAACCCTTCTTCGAATCGTTTACACATTTCAACTTCTGACTGTACCCATTCTCGAGCATATTTACTCAATCGAACAAAATCTCTTTCATATTCAAATACTGATCTATTGCCCTGTTTTAGCTCAAGAAATTCTTTCTTTTCTGGTCAAGGAACCTCTGGCTGATATATTTTTTTCTGAACTCGGTCTGAAAGAATTCCCATGTAATTTCTTCTTTCGGAACAACTGAAGCTTTAGTATTCCACCAATGGTAAGCTGTATCTTTTAGCAGTGAGACGGCACATTTCAGACATTCTTCTAGTGTACAAGATAATTCTTCCAGAACCCGAGTAGTATTTTCTAACCAGAATTCAGCCCGTTCGGAATCATCATCAACTGCTGCTCGAAATTCTTCGGCCCCATATTTTTGAATTTTATCTACTGGAGCTTTCCCTTTTCTGACAGATTCAGTACCTGTACCTTGTGGGATCTCGGGAACCGGTGAAGGAGCAGGAGGGGGAGCTTGAACTTGCTGCACTACAGGGTTAGTTCTTAAGTATTGATTAAACCATTCATTCATTATTTGAAAGAAGGCTATTTTTACCTCCTTCCCTCGACCCTCTGTCTCGGGCCTTCTACTGCTAGTTTCTTCTCTTTGTACTAAAGCCGGAGCATGACTCCCAGATTCCTCAGATTAAGCTCGGTCGGATGACATTACTATAAGAAAAACACATTTTAAATGGTCAGGAGATATCACACTATCAATAATATTTTAAATGGCATGTATAGCTAATCCCGTATTTGCTACATCGGTCCTAGAACCGGCTAAACCGTAGCTCTGATACCAATAAATGTAATACCCCTACCCGTATTCGTTGCCGGAATAGGGTACGAGGCATTACCGGAGTTTACGAATTAATTTGTTTTTTCAATTCAACATATTTTCATGATAGATTCATGCATTTATATAAGATAACGTCATCACATATCTATAACCAGGTTTGTTAACCATCCTACTGGCTAACTTTACATTCATTTCACGTTAACATTTACTTTGTTAGCTTATACATGCCATTGATTTCCAAAATAAAGTTTCTTTATATACCGAAATCCTGAGGTTGACAGTGTGATGTGTCTCCGACCAAATCCGACCTCCGAGCTCTTAACACTACAAAACAGGGAAAAAGGAAACGGGGTAAGCACTTTGTGCTTAGTAAGCTCATGTAACAAGAATTATACTTACCTAATATTTTCAATACAATATAATAAACATTCATATATCCATTCAATGCATTATTACCCTAACATGCACAAACTCAACATTCAAGTTAGTACAATAATTTCCATGTATCAATAATATATATACCATGATTGATGTACTCATCAATACCATGATTTTCATTCCCTTATTATTTTTCATATTTATCACGTTGAATTTATTGGAATTTCGATGGATTTTCGGAGGTACACTTTTAGTGTACAATTCCGGGTCCGTCAATTCATATTCATGTGCGCACATTTTCATTTCAAAGAGCACACTCCCGCGAACCTCAACCTTGCAGCGGGATTACCAGTCCAGGCTAAATCCCCTGCAATATAAACTCATAGAGTATTGTCGGGATTACCAGTCCAGGCTAAATCCCCTGCAACGACAATTACTATAATGAGCTTGGATCTGAATTACCAGTCCAGGCTAAATTCAGACCCTAATTCGGATTACCCGTCCGGGCTAAATCCATTTTACACATATTCTTCGGGAGGGCTATATCAGGATAGGATCACCCGTCTGGGCTAGATCTTTTTACCGTCAATTCCTTTTCAGAGATCCATCGAATTTTTCTTTCATTCAAACGGGATTTCTTCCCATTTTATCAAATATATCAATGTTTCATAAATTTCCATATAATGAACATTCAAATCATATTCACATCAATAACATACAATCTCAAGCATTTAAGAATATAATTCAAGTTACACGAACTTACCTTGATACTTGTTTGTAAACAGTAAAAATCTATTAATCCCGAACTTTTTCCTTTCCTCGATCTAGCTTCGCATTTGAATCTTCTGGATTTGGTGCAAAAATTATGAAATACCAGCTTAGAGAACCCTCCTATGGCGTTTTTAGCTGCTGGAATTGAAGAGAGATGAAGAGAAATCTAGATATTTCCTATTTAGTCCTAGTTTTATTTAGTTAATTTTGCAATATTCCAATTTTACCCTTAATTTATCAATTTTTCTGCTGATTTCATACCCTTGCCGTCCAGCCCAAATAACTTTTGGGTCTAATTTCCTTTTATATCCTTTCTCATTAGACTAATAAGCTATTTAATCACTCTAGCAACTTTTACACCTATTACAGTTTAGTCCTTTTCATTTAATTGACTACCCAAACATTAAAATTTCCTAACGAAATTTTAATACCACATTAATAACATTTCATAAATATTTATAAAATTATTTTTGACTCGGTTTTACGAGATAGAGGTCCCGATACCTTATTTCACCCAATTTCTTCAATAATTTCTTTTTCTAACTAATCACTAAATCGATAAAATTTTCCTATCAATATTTTCATACGATTTTCCTATCATATAAATTTTCAAGCAAAAATATTGAAATAAATTTCTCTTTAAATCGGATCTATGGTTACGAAACCATTGTTCCGATAACCTTGAATTTAGGCCATTACAGACTTAGTCATCATATCTGCAGGATTTTCATGAGTATTAATTTTGCTCACAACAATATATCCACGGGCAATAATATTACGAACAAAATGATACTGAACATCAATGTATTTTGTTCTCTCATGAAACATTTGATCTTTTGTAAGGAAGATTGCACTCTGTGTAACACCCCATACCTGTAACCCATGTCAGGGCAGGGTATGAGGCATTACCTATACCGATCATTGAAAACTATTCGGAACCATTTCGGGTCCTTAAACCAACCTTAAGAAATTTTCCTTTAAAATAGGGCACACGCCCGTGTGGAAGAGTAGCATGCCCGTGTGACCATTTCGACATGGTCATGCTGATGACCCATGTGACTTACACGGCCTAAGCACCCTAGGACATGCCCGTGTCCCACACCCATGTAGAATTAATTCTAATTCACACCTACAAGGGTTTTCACACGGCTAGACACACGTCAGTATCAATGGCCTGTGCCCTTTACATGGCCACGACACACCCGTGTCCTAGCCCGTGTGCAAAAACATGTACATTCTGTTTCTGATGTCAGCATGCTCATAATGTTACACGGCTAAGGCACATGCTCGTGTACTGGGCCGTGATCTCCACACGGCTGAGACACATGGCCATGTCTTTACCCATGTGTTTATTACCATGCATACTGACTTGAAATTTTTACGTGCAGGGGACACACGGCCGGACCACACGCCCATGGGGTAGACCGTGTGTCACACACGGCCTAGACACAAGCCTGTGTGCCTACCCGTGTGGACAGTATAGGCTATTTACCAAGCCTCATTGCCACCCTTACATATATAGTTCCATACAAATACCAACCAATATCGAAACAATGCAAGTATTACTCCTATAACAAAATCAGCCATAATAGACATTTATTCAACCATAAGAATGCATCTTTCATAAACTCAAAATGAATATTACCTATCATTCAAAGCTTAACACAAATTAAAGGGTTGGAAATTCTTGTGTCTTTAAGTATAGGCAATTCTTGATCTAAAATAGCAAAATGCACTCATTTAATTACTAAATAAAATTAAGCAATTAAAATTCACATCTTCAGTAAAATGATCGTTTTGCCCCTAAACTTTGGCAAAATGACCATTTTACCCCTATGCTCGAAAATTAATTTTTATCGAATTTCTTCACATGTTAAGCTTAGTTGAACTCTTTTTACTCTTATAGAAACCCCAAATTCTATCTATTTCACACATTTATCACTTATTTTATAACTTGTGCAAAATAGTCCCTTTAGGTGTTTTCATGGTAACACCTTTCACAAAAATTGTCTATTACACAACTAAGACTCATATTCCTCCTTAAAATTTCTGAAAACACCCTAAATGCTCTCACGGAAAAATCCTAGACCTTCAACCATTTTGCAAGATAGTACCCTCATTTGAAAGCTTCTGCTTCAAGGGTCTCAAAAATGCAAAAATCAATAACAAAGGGTATAGAAATCACTTACTTGTGAGTGCTTCAAGTTGCTAAAAATTTTTAAGCTCTCAAACCCCCTTCCATGGTTAATTTTTGGTAGAGAAAAGATATGAGTAAGGGATGATATCATCCTTCTTTTATTTTATTTTTATTTTAATCAAAATTGGTCAACTAACCCAACAAATTTTGAAAATTTTGACCACATATGTCTCCTATGGCCGGCCAATCTATTTATAGGGGTTTAATTGCCTTTTAAATCCCCCAATTTTTCTTCTCTAATAAAATAACACCTTTAACTATCAAAATAGAACTTTTGCACTTTATGCGATTTAGTCTTTTTTCGCAATTAGGGTCACAAACGTCAAAATTAACTCACCAAAATTTTCATGTACTAATATAAACAAGCTATGACTCAAAAATAATAATAAAATAATTTCTCTAACTTTAGATTTATGGTCTCGAGACCACTATCTTGACTAGCCCCAAAATCGGGCTGTTACACTCTGACTGTCACAAAATACTATACTGATTTGAAGGTTTTCATTGAGTTCACTAAAGAGTCCCTTCAGCCAAATAGCTTCTTTACAAGCTTCAATAATTGCCATGTACTCAACTTCAGTGGTAGACAAAGTGACTGTAGTTTGCAAAGTGGCTTTCCAACTGATTGCACAACCTCCGATTGTAAAGACATAGCCTGTGAGAGATCTTCTTCTATCAAGGTCTCCAGCAAAATCAACATCAACATACCGAATGACTCCATCTCTAGTTCTTCCAAATTGTAAGCAAATATCAGTAGTACCTCGTAAGTATATTAAAATCCACTGAACTGCTTTCCAATGTTCTTTACTAGGATTCACCATGTATCTGCTAACTACACTGACTGCATATGATAAATCTAGACGTGAACAAACCATAGAATACATGAGAGATCCCACTTTACTAAAGTATGGAACATGTGACATGTACTCAATCTCATCATTTGATTGTGGAGACAAAGCTTAACACTCTGCATATTGAACCTGCAAAGAACTTTCTCAATGTACCCCTTCTGACTTAGGTACAATTTACTTGTTTTTCTATCTCTAAGAATCTTCATACCAAGTATCTTCTTTGCTGGTCCCAAATCTTTCATCTCAAATTCTTCACTTAGTTGGGCTTTGACCTTTCTTATCTCTCCTTTATCTTTTGCTGCTATCAACATGTCATCAACATAAAGAATTAGATACACAAAAGAACTAAAATAACCATCACTGTTTTTCTTAAAGTAAACACAACTGTTAAAACTACTTCTTTTGAAATCATGAGAAGTCATAAAGGAATGAAACCTCTTATACCATTGTCTTGGTGACTGTTTCAAACTGTAAAGGGACTTTTTCAGCAAGCAAACATAATCTTCTTTTTTTGAGACTGTAAAACCTTCTTTTTATTATATATAAATATCCTTCTCAAGTTCTCCATGCAAAAATGTAGTTTTTACATCTAACAGATCAAGCTCCAAATCATGCATGGCCACAATACCAAGCAAAGCTCGAATCAAACTATGCTTCACAACTGGGGAGGATATATCTGTCAAGTCCATTCCTGGAATTTGACTATAACCTTGCTTTATATCTGGGTTCTTCAACTCCTGGAGTCCCTTCTTTCTTTTTAAACACCCATTTACAATGAACAACCTTTTTACCTTTAGGAAGTTTCACAAGATCCCATGTTTTGTTTTTATGGAGTGATTCCATCTCCTCTTGCATAGGAAACATCCATTTTTCTGAGTCTTCATAGCTAAACGCCTTAGAATAATTAGATGGCTCTTGGTTCGCATCTATATCTTTAGCCATATTTAAAACATAAGCAACTAGATCAGCCTCGGCATACTTCTTAGGAGGTTTAATTTCTCTTCTAGTTCTGTTTTTGACGATAGAGTATTGTCGTGAAGAAGCAACTCTATTATGAATTTTTGTGCTAGCTTAAGGAGTCGACTCTATTGTAGATTCTGGATTAACCTGATGCTCCACTTGCTTTTGATTTTCTTTATTGGAAGAGTCTTTAAGAGATATGTTAGGTAGCATAGCAGTTTCATCAAAAACAACATCTTTGCTAATCACAACCTTTCTATTTTCAGGACATTATAACTTATACTCTTTTACACCAGCTTTATAACCAAAAAAACACATTTAATGGATCTCGGTTCTAATTTTACATTATCAACATTAGCATGTGTCCAAAGATCTTTAAATCAGAATAGTCAGCAGGATTACCAGACTATACCTTTTATGGAGTCTTTCTCACAATGGCAACGGGTAGAGATCGGTTGATCAAAAAAATGTAGTAGAGGCTACTTCGGCCCAAAACAACTTTGGTAAGTTGGCATTTGACAACATACATTGAACCTTTTCCATGATCATTCTGTTCATTCGTTCTGCAATGTCGTTTTCCTATGGAGTATGATGAACTGTCAAGTGTCTCATGATCCCTTCTGACTTGCACAGTTTATTCAACTCATCAGGACAAAACTCTAAGCCATTATATGTGCGGAGGTATTTTATTTGTTTTCCCATCTATTTTTCAATCATAGTTTTCCAAGACTTAAATACGAAAACACATCACTTTTCTACTTCAGGAAGAATGCCTAAACTTTTCTAGAAAAATCATCAATAAAAGTTAGCATATAATTAGCTCCACCTTTTGAAGGCAATCTGGATGGCCCCCATAGATCAGAATGAATATACTCCAATGTTCCCTTTGTGTTATGGATTCCTCTGGTGAATCGAACTCTCTTTTGCTTCTAAAAAATGCAGTGTTCATAGAACTTTAGTTTGCAAATTCCTTGCCCATTAAGAAGTCCTCTTTTGCTCAATTCTGCCATGCTATTCTTACTCATATGCCCTAGGCTTATATGCCAAAGTTTAGTAATATCATCATCTGAAAAGGAAGAGGAAACGACAGCTGCATCACCAATAATAGTAGAACCGTACAAAATATATAACTTGGCAGTCTTTCTTTGCCCTTTCATCACAACAAGGAAACCTTTAGAAACCTTTAAAGCCCCACTTTCAGCTGTGTATCTGTACCCTTTTGAATCAAGAGTACTCAATGAAATTAAATTTCTCTTTAGCTCTGGAACATGTCGCATGTCACTAAGTGTTCTGACAACTCCATCAAACATCTTAACTTTAATTGTTCCAACACTTGTAATTTTATACAAAGCATTATTTCCCATCAAAACAACATCTTCAGATATTGTTTCGTAAGTTGTAAACCAATCTTGATTAGGACTCATGTGGAAGGTGTAGCCCGAATCAAGGATCTACTCATTTCTCACTTTAGAATTGTTGACAGAAGCGACTAGAAGTTCACCATCGCTGTAGTCTTCTACGACATCAGCTTCACCGGAATTTTCTGGTTGTTTTCCCATTTGATCTTATTCTGTGGCTTATAGCACTCAGATTTAATGTGCCCTTTCTTTTTGTAGAAGTTACAAGTTTTACCTTTGTTTGAAGACTTTGATCTACCCTTAGATTTACCGTGAGTATTCCGTTCTTGTGTCCTTTCACGATCATCATCAGCATTCTGATCTTGTCTTCCATGAATAATGAGACCCTCACCCTGAGAGTCGATTTTAACTACAAGATGTTTCATCTTATTATACAAGGTCAAAGAATCATAAACCTCATCAACTGTGAGAGACTCGCGGCTATATAAAATCGTGTCTCTAAAGGTTGAATAAGACAGAGGTAACGAACAACGTAGAATCAACACTAGATCTTCCTCATCATACTGAACCTCCATTGGCTCCAAGTTTGAGAGAATTTTTTTAAACACTATTAAGTGTTCGTGCATAGATGGACCTTCCTCCAAACGATGAGTATAAATATGCTGCTTCATATGCAGCTTGTATATTTGTTCCATCCTCTTCCATAATCCAGCGGCGGTCTTCTCCTTCATCATATCTTACAAAATTTTGTTAGAAAAATGTAGATGTAACTGTGTTAACACCTTTCGATCCTTGCGCTTCTTCTCTTCCTCTGTCAATGTCGAAGGCATCTTGTCTACCCCTAGCAGGGCGTTCTCTAAGTCCATCTGTGCAAGAACTGCTTGCATATTTATCTGCCACGATGCAAATCTGGTGTTGCGATCCAACAGCAAAATTTCATACTTTTAAGGCACCATTATCGTGATTGAGATGAACAATCCGGAAGCTCTGATACCAATTGGTTAAAAAATAGAACGTTAGTGATGACAATATATCACAAAGAAAAGAGAAATAAAAATAAAGAATACACAGATTTTACGTGAAAACCCTTTCGAAAAAAAAACTACGGGTAGAGGAGAAGAAAATTCACTATGTCGAATTCGAATTAATACAAGAGAAATAGACTATGTCTATTTATAGGCTTTGTAAAGCCATATTATAATAGGAGTGTAGTATGATTGAAACACCTTATTCTAATCAATATAAAATAGATGGAGTTTAATAAGGTTTAAAAAACCTTATTCTAAAATAAAATAAAAGAAGTGTAGTTTTATATGGATTTTACTTTTATTTTATTTTACCACTGTATTTTATTTAAATAAGAATTTGGTCCCTTAATTCTAACTCCCTTCAATTGGGTTAAGCAATCACAAAAGCATTTAAACCAATATGTTGGATAAAAGTCAAGTATAACAAAATTTTCCTAAACTATTGTAATTCAAAATCAAAACTCATATTGTAAACATGTATAAACCAGTGCGTGTATATATATATATCGATAATTCATCTCTTTCAACAAGTTATGGCCAACTTCACCTGGATGTCAAAAGTCAGAAATTATAGTTATCCTAGTTGCATGGGTCAAAAACCACAATTATCTTAATTAAAACCAATTTATAAGAATAGAAAACATGTTGACATATCCAATGTTTAACCCTCATTGGTGGGATTGAAATAGAATGTATTAGAGGCAAATTCGGTAATATAAAAAAAGTAAATTCCCCATCATGTATCTTAAATGCACAAAAACATATTCAATGTTTTAATCTAATAACATGTTTCTTAAAATATATTCTATATACCAAAAACATAGTTTAATAGCATATCTACCAAAAACACAATTCAATAGTATACTTTTCAAAAATATATCATGTAAATAAATGAAAGCATAAATAATGGAATTTATTAAAGTCAATTTAATTAAGCAGTCAATTTTCAAGAACAAAAGATTAGTCAACTTACGACAAATTTTTGGATGGGATCTAGGCTTTAAAACACACTTTGAAACACTTGATTTCAAGTTTGGGAGATCAAGTTATGACTATTTTAGTGAAGACTGCACGAGCAAAATTTATGGAGAGGATTATTATTGAAAATTATGAGTTTTAGGCTTTAATTTGAGCTTAAATTATTATATATGAGCCTGATTATTGTATATGAGTTTAAATAATTATTTCTTAACTTTGAAACACACTTTGAATCACTTGATTTCAAGTTTGGGAGCTCAAGTCATGACTGTTTTAGTGAAGACTGCACAAGCAAAATTTATGGAGAGGATTATTATTGAAAATTATGAGTTTTAGGCTTTAATTTGAGCTTAAATTATTATATATGATCCCGATTATTGTATATATAAGGTTTTATCATTATTTATTTCGAATTTTAGGTTATTTTTAAGTTTTTAAAGTTGTATAGGAGTTTTATGTTTCTTAGTTAACAAGAAAGTTTAGTTTTACTAAAACCACTTCTTGTTTATATTAGAGTTTCATTATACTTAAGAGTTTTATTTTTGATGTAATTAGTTACCCTATATAAATGTCTTTTCATTATTCATTATACACTTACAATGATTAATAAATTTTAACTCTTTGAGTTATTTGCCTTCGTAAGGTTTCTCTTTTGTTTATTTTAGAATTAGGTTTTCTTAGTTTTCTCTTTGAAGCTGTGGGAGAACTCTTCACCCTTTATTTTACTAGGGTTCAACCTCAGGGGGTTGGTTAGAGCCATTTGTAGAGCTTGTTGAAGATCATTCTACAAAAGATTTTATAGGATATTGACTTTTCATCACCATTGGTTTTTTTAATTGAAGCTTTGTTCTTCAAAGGGGACAATCTTTCCATCATCCATCTTATTTTCGTTTTCTTCCATTCTTCATCCTTCAATTCACCAAGGATTATTTCTTGAAGGGTTTATTAGAATAATTAATTGTATTTTTTGAGGTTTAGGTCTCAAAGGGCTCAATTGAAAACTTATCCATCTATCCATCAATTGGATCCGAACTTTTTTGTTAGTCGAACAACTTAAATACCATTTTCCTATACTGATTCGTATCAATAGATTTCCATAACAAAAGTATAATTGTTGCAATTGAAAAACCATACTTGCATGCTTAACGTGCTTTTTATAAAATGTAGACAAATGACATATATTCCATTCATAATGTAGAGTATTTAAGGTTGTTTTTTCAAGAATTAAAAGCCGCGAGAAAATCAAGTCACTTACCAGATCAGTTAAACCAATACTTGAGCGACAATTGCACAAGCCTCTTAGTATCCTAAAATTTAATAAAGGTATTCATAAATCAAATTTAATCGAGAACATTTTAAGCTAAAAGGGTATAGATTTTGGTTGGTTATCCCGAGACATTTTAGTCATGGGGCAACCACTATAACTATTCAAAATAAGATAATTTCATAATTTTATAAATTTTTTAAATAAGTAATAATTTTGTAAATTTTATAAAATTGAAATTGATATAATTTGGAACGAAATAATCCATAAATTGACTAGAAATAACCCTAATTAAAATAAAAATTTTACATTTGAAAATTTGAAAACTTTCATGATCATTTAGCTCACTTCACGCCATTAAAACTCTCTACCCTTTTGGAATTTTGATAACTTTGAAACATTAATTTAAATTTAAAATGTAATACTAAAACATAAGAATTTATTTTATGAACGACTTAAGTTTTAAGGTTCAAAACATGACAAAACATCACACTCTACTCAAATTTTTTGGGTTTACAACCTCAAGTTGGCTACTTTGGGGGCTTGGTTCTCCTAGTACAGAACTCATATAACCTAAAGGAATATACCAACAAAAAGAATACATTGCATGTTATAAAAATCACCTAAGGCTCGACAAAGAAAGGATGGATTTACAAAGGCTCAAAGTTGGCTAGTTAAATTGTTAAAAATCCATGAACAACTACTTTAAAACTTATTTTCTCCTAAGCTGTTCAACCAAATTTATTACCACACATCATTTGAAAGATCTTGAAGAAACCTTTTATTTTGCAACAACAAAGTTGTTAGAAATTCACCAGAATGTCATTGTAATTTGTAAACTATTAAACTAACTGAAATAAATACATGAGTTTTATGGGAAATAAACCAAACATAAAAATTTCATGAAAACTAAGCTAAAAACTCACTTTAATTATTGTTTTGGTTCATTTATCCTCCCTTTCCCTCTCTCACTCTTTTCTAAGGTTTGACTCTAAAAAAAATACTCTTTAATAAAATATAACACATGTAAAAGAATTCTCATCCCTTTTTTTTAACTACACCCTTTACAAAAATATAACACTTAAATACTTATGTGGGCCTAAAAAATTAAAATTTCATGCCATGGGCTAATATACACATCCTATGCATTTAAATATGAGCATTACACATAAGATCTTGTGGGTAAGGAGAGTTCTGATACGGATTAGTGGTGCCCTTTGTGACAGCCCAAAATTGACCCTAGTCGGGAAGTGGTTTCGGGACCACAAAACCGAGTCATAAAAATAATTGATTTCCATATTCTATGCTCATTATGTGTGTACATGAGTATGTGAAAGTTTCATTCTCCAATTTTGCCAATTGCATGAGAAATTATTAAATAGGGATTGATATGAGACATGGTGAAAATATGATAGGCTAATTTAAAATGGTCTATTAATGCATGTTGTGAAAATGATGGGTTTGCATGTCAAATTACCCAAAATTTGAGCTAGTGGTTGGCCATGCTATGGGTGGAAACATGTTGGGAACATGTTGGCCTAGTGAGGTATGTAGGAAAAAAATAAAATAAGGGGCATGGGCATAAAATAATGAAAAGGAGTATGATGAATACAAAAAAAAAAATGTGTGTAGTTGTTTCCCCCCCATTGCCGTGAGCTAAAGAAAAGAAAGGAGAAAATTTTTGTTCATCCTTTCTCATCTTCATTTAGCCGAAACTAGAAAGAAAAAAACAAAGAAAAAAAAATGCTCATCCTTTGGTTCATCCTTGGCCAAAATTTTAAGGAGGAAGGAAGAAGAAAGGTTGAAGAGGTTCGGCCATGCATGTAGCTAGGCTAAGGTATGTTTGATGATGTTCCATGAGATGCATGCATGTTTTAGTTGTTAGCTTGAGTTCTACCTAGCCCATGGTCTAAATCTTGCTATGTGATGGAAATGACACTCGGCCATGGATGCATCATTCTTGGTTGATGTTTGATGTTGTGGTGATGAGGCATGAGGATGAGTTAAGATTCGGCCTAGGTGGAGTTTGTGTTAATGCCATTGCATGCTAAATATGAAGCTTGTTAATGATGCATGTGATGGTGGCTTGATGATTCTTGAACCTCCTTTTTAGCATTTTTGAGTGAGCACATATGTGCATTGGTTGCTAAATGGAGAAGAATCGGCTAGCAAGTTGTGTGCTAAGGCCGAATATAACTTTTGCATGTTAATGAGCAATGCATGTGTTAAATTGATGGAAAGGGAGAGGATGCTTTACTAGTGTGTATATGTGTGTATTAGCCAAGTTTTGAACTTGAAACAAAAGGGTGTTTAGTCAATACAAGTGACCATACTTGTAGAATGTATTAAGTGTTGAAATCGGCCCCAAAATAGACATGCATATTCGGCCAAGGGGGAAAAATTAGCTAAAATGTTGAGTTTGATTCATGATTCCGTACATATGTGACTTTAATGTCTAATGTATAAATATGGGCTAAGTGCCTTGTGTTCCTCTTTTCGATGCTCAAATGATTAAATCAATTTATTTGTTTAATTAAGCTCAAGAGCAAAGGGGAACTAAATCCGATAAAGGGAAGGAAAAAGTGGTCGAATAGCTATCGGAATAGTTCGACAACACCCGAGGTAAGTTCTTGAGTAAAAGAGCTTAAATTATGATGTGATTAGATCCTGTTTTAAGCAAATTAAAATCATGCTCTTTGTGTGGCTATTGAGCCGAATTTGCAAGAATGATAAATGTCTTGTGTTTGAGTTTTGCTAACGAAAATGAAATACGAATGGGCCATGATTTATTGTTAAATGTGCATGGTTATTTGAATGATGTCCGGGCTAAGTCCCGAAGGCTTGTGCTAAGTGACAATATCCGGACTAAGATCCGAAGGCATTTGTGCGAGATACTAATTTCGGGCTAAGCCCGAAGGCATTTGTGCGAGTTACTAAATCCGGGTTAAGTCCCGAAGGCATTTGTGCGAATTACTATAACCGGGTTATGTCCCGAAGGCATTTGAACGAGGAGCTATATCCGGTTAAATTCCGAAGGTACGTGATTTGGGAATGAATGAACTTGCTGTAAAATTCCAGTTAATACTCTCGAAACATCCCAACATTGAGGTATGTTTCGTATGTGCTTGAATTTAGTTGAGCCCTTACAAATAAGTATTCGCTCAGTTGATAAACGAGCTACCGGCCTTTGGCTGAGTTGATCTTTTGTGTATGTACATAAGGGTTGATAATGTGAAGCAAGTACGATATCGTAAATTTGTGCATATGAAATTATCCGTTTAGCTATATGAATGCTATACTTTTGTTGTGCTGGAATTCCTTGCTCAAAACTTACTAAGCATAAATTGCTTACTCCGTTTCATTGCTCCTCTGTTTTATAGATTTGGTTCTCCAGCTATCGGACTCGGGATCTTGAAGTCAAAGTCGCCCACACTATCAAAGCCCCCCTTTTGGTACAATTTTGGTTGAACTTCGAAATGGCATGTATAGGACTACCCGTTTGTTGTGGGTCGTGGACCCTTTGACTTGTATAAATTTTGGATAGCCATGCGAAAATGGCTTATATGTGTTTGAGTATAATGTTATAATCATTTGGTGTGGATATGCTTGACAAGGATTGGCCACGGGGATGGTTAATCACTTTCATAAATTGTGCTATTTATGCAAAAAGGGCTAGTTGAATCATGGAAACCATGAAATAGGTAAAGTCTACCTTAAAGGCAGATGCTGACAGCAGCAGTGATGTAGATTTGGAAAATCACTAAAAATAGTAGGAATGGAATTAAATAGTGAATAAATTATGTAAAAAAACCTTGATGAATCTACTTTCATAGAAAAGTAACGAAACAATCATACGGACAGTATGTTAAGAGATATTCAGGTTCTCGTGAGACAGGGCCAGAACGGTTTCTGGATTCCCTGTTCCGACTTTGGAAATTCATTATAAATTAACCAGAGATAATTAGGAGTCATACCATATATGGTTAGATTCCTCTCTGAGTCTAGTTTCTATAGAAACAAACGACATCAGTATTGAATCCCTGTACAAGGAGATATCCAAGTTGTAATGCGCAAAGGTCAGGGTAGTCGATCCCTGTAACATGGGAGACTTTGACTAATAAACTGTACTAATTGGCCCAACTAAAAATTCTAGAAAAAAATATGTAGACGGGCATATGAGTCTAGTTTCAGGAAAAAATCACGAAACTGATTTTCGAGTTGTGAAACTCAAGATATTATTTTTAAAGCGACTATTACGCAGATTGGCAGTGTCTGGAAAATTTTTAAAAGTCTGTTAACACCTCGTGTTCGACTCCGGTGACGGTCTCGGGTTCGGGGTGTTACACCCTTCTTGTCTTGGAATGATTAAGTTTAATGGAGATAGGGTAACAAAGTTTGTTGCTGCTAGCTGTTCTTAAGAAATGATAAAGGTGAGGTATTGTCATTTTTCTTTGAACCATTACAAGTGCTTGGAGATGATTTTGCTAAAGATGTGGAAAAAAAATTGCTTTAAATATCTTCATTGTATGGTTGGATAGGTAAAGTGAGAGCTGTCATTGAATCCATTCAATTTCCATTGTTTCTTAGGTTTTCAATATAAATACAAGGTTGTGGTTTATTTTCAAGGAGATCAATAAATATCTGGGTAAGATTGGTTGTGTTTAGGCAGTGAATGTGTTGAGAGTTAAGAATGATATGGAAAATGCTCTCGTGAAGGTTGCGATACATCATCCTTTAATGTTCAAAGCATGGTGGTGATGAAGCTTGTAATGCCCTAAATTTCTTAACTTTGTGTTTGTGAAATTTTTCATATATGAGTATCTGCTTTAGTGGCTAAGTGTTTTGATTGTGTGTTTGAGGTCTTGGGTTTAAGTCCCACTTTTGGAAAATATGCTATTTTTGACCTTAACCTTGACCTTGGTGGTTTAGCTTATATTTTATTTTTGGTAAACTCGTATTAGAATGAGCCTGTTGGTTTGAGTGGCAAGGTTTTAACTTGCCTTGAGGTCTAATGTTCAAATCCTTGTGTGAGCACGGATGATAATTTTTTTTCGGTTGTCTAATAGAGATTCGATGGAGTTGAAATTCTAAGGTAGTTGGATGTGGATTGAGGTGTCCAAACTGGTGGAATCATGTTGGTTAATGGGTTAGTAGGGAGTTGGGATTTAGTAGGATTGTATTTCAAATAAAATTATTTTATTTTTCCCCAAAAGTCCCTTGTTTTCTGACATTCTTCTTTTTCCAAAAAGAAATTCCTACTTTGACATTTTTTTTCTTTATTCTCCACTCTCTGACAAAAAAGAAAAATTAACTCCTTTCTCCGCTTTTTATTTTTGTCACTAATCCTTGCTCTTGTGCATTTTGAATCCTTTGTTTCTTCGTGTAATTGGTAAGTGGGGTTTGTTTGTATTCCTTTAGCTTTTGATTTCTGAAGGTTGAAATTTTGTGAATCTATTGCGTAGGAGAAGATGGTAAGCAGTAGTTTTCGCTTCGACAGTCTAATCTGTACAGATGAACGGGTTTGTTGTTTGTAAGTGAGTGTATGTTGTTCGGTTTAGTTTTGATGTATTTGTGAATTGATTGCTAAATTTGTCATTGGAATGTTATTTCTTAGGTTTCGGAGGTCTTAGGATTGCTGTAGTATCGAAAATGAACCAGGTGTGTAATGAAAACAGGAGAAAATAAGGTTTGGTGAAAGTCGAAAAAGTGGCCTGTTGACGCCATATGGGCGTGTGCTCAGTCGTGTGCATCATACGGCCAACCACAAGAATCCTTAGTTAGAATGGGATTCCAACTCAGCACCTTTTGAGATTTTGAGAAGAGTTGCTCTTTGGAGAGCACAGTACGATGAAAGTTGTAAGCTGTGTTCGGGGGGGGATTTATTGTCTATCGTTGGCCTCTATGGTAGAATCAGTCGGGGGCCTGAGAGGCGGTGGTCTGTGGCCGTGTGGGTTGCACGGGCTAAGCCAATTTGGGCTTGTAGATCATGGGCCAAGCTGTGTGGGCCACACGCGCAAGGCTAATTTGGGAGTGTAGGCCACAATAGCGTGCGGGCCCACACGGGTAAGCCACACGGGTATGTAGGCCTAAAATTCTAAAAGTTTCCTTATGGTCACACGTGTCATTCCGATCAACTGTGGGCCTTTCGTAGGGTCGGTAAGAGCTAGCCAAACCCTAACGCATGAGATCTGTTAATTTGATAGACTGATTGAGTATAGGAAAACTGATATGTATGTTTGACTGATTTGCATAAATGTATGATATCTGTATTCGAGCATGTTACAACTGTTATGTTCACATATCTATATTCTGTATTTGTATATGGGATGGGATCTTTTTATTGCAGGAAGTGTTCTGTGAGGTGATATTTCGCCTTTATTCTGGTAGCAAAGCTGCAAATTACTCTGATAAGTGTCGTGAAGACACTATGTGGTGTGTAGGGATGGGTGGATGTTTTATACCCTATATGGTGTGATGGAATGGTCAGAGATGCTGTGTAGAGGATGGGGGTATGATTTTGCATATCTATGTTCTGATTATCTGGTTCTGACATGATCTGATTCTATTAAGGACTTATGTCTGTATCTATATCTGTTCTGCATATGAAAATTCTGAGTATATTTGTATGTCCAACTCTGTTAGGTTACACACTGAGTTTATGAAAATTCACATCTATTTGTCTATTTTGTTAAGGAAATCCTCACACATAGGCGGGTCGGTGCGACAGAGGCTCAACGGTGATCACTAGTCTGAGAACTGTCTTTTAAATAACGGTTTTAGTTAAAATTTTTGGTTTTCTTGAGAGTTTTTAATTTTTGGACTCTTCGGAGTTTTGGACTATTTGTTTTAAATTTTTGGATTTGGATGCGTTTATGATTTCTAAATTGCGATGATTGACAAAATCCTGGTTTTACAAAAATAAATGTTTTCTAAAAATACGAACTGAGTTTTCAAAATATAACGACTCTTAATATTTTCACTGCAAATTATGTTTTGGTGTATGAACAAACTAATTATGATTTTAGTAATGGATATGTAAATGTATATGTTTTGTAAAACTTGGACTCTTTTTAACAAGTAACTATAAAAGGTTTTTACCGAAGTAACATCAGTTTCAAAATGCTTCTTCGTAACACTCCCTGATTCAACCATAACGTCTAGTTCGGGTTTGAGGTGTTACAAAGCTTAGTTGAATTAATCTTTTTATTTTATTTTATTTTATTTTGTGATGGTGAATTTTGGTGGGTTTCTAGTATTTTGTTTCTTGTTATAAGAATGGTTTGTTTACCTTTTGTTATTTATCGTAATGAAATTCGTTTCTTTTTAGAAAAAAAATTCCAAACAAATTAAACAAAGAAGTAAGGTAAACAAGTGTCACTTTAACAAATAGTAATCCCAAGCTGTTTTTTTTCTCAATTTAGTGATAACCATTAATTAGCTAAACGCTTTGTCTAAAACCACTCTGTTATAAACTATCCACTACAATCTAGTAAGGCATCATATTCTCTTCCCATGCAAATAACCTAAATTCTAGAAGGTCTTACTTGTTATAAAACCCATTGCTATGTATAATAAATTTCATCAAACAACAAAAACTATTAGAGTTGTGTGACCCAAATTCTAAAAGATTGCTTGCAAGTTAAGTTAAACAAAATATATTTTTTTTCTAGAAGATTTAGTATTTATAGTATAATATATTTAGCATTTATTAGCATAATATATTTGACAATGATTAGAATTAAGTTTTTTCAACCTATAAATATATGTAGCCGAAACTCCTCTTCTATTATTCAAATTCGACATTAGTGAATTTTCTTCTCCTCTACCTGTGGTTTTTCTCGAAAGGGTTTCCATACAAAATTTATATTCTATTTTTTATCTTTTTTTACGATCTTTCTATATTGCCATTATCAACGTTTAAATTTTAAGAAATTGGTATCAGAGCTTTTTTGGGTTGCTTGTTTCGATCACAATAATGGTGACAATGAAGTATGATATTTCGCTGTTGGATCGCAACACCAGATTTTTGTTGTGATAGATAAAGATACAGGTAGTTCTTGCGTAGGTGGATTTAGAGGATGCCCTAGTAGGGGTAGATAAGATGCCTTTGACATTGACAGAGAAAGAGAAGAAGCGTAAAGATAGAAATTCTTTAACACAATTACGTCTGCATCTGTTGAATGAAATTCTACAGGACATGATGAAGGAGAAAATCGCTGTTGCATTATAGGCAAAGCTGCAACAACTATGCATGTCGAAAACCCTAACTAGTAAGCTGCATATGAAACAACGCCTTTATGCTCATCATTTGGAGGAAGTTGTGTTTGTGCACAGACACTTAATGTTGTTTAAAGAAATTCTCTTAGACTTAGAGGCCATGGAGGTTTAGTACGATAAAGAAGATTTAGGGTTAATTCTACTTTGTTTGTTGACACATTAAGTTTGAGTGTTATAAGTTGCAGAATAAGATCAGAAGGGAGTCGACGAATTAAAAGGGAAAACAACCAGAACAATCCGATGAAGCTGATGTTGTAGAAAACTACAGTAATGGTAAACTCCTAGTCGCTTTTGCAAACAACCCTAAAGTGAGCGAGGAGTGGATCCTTGATTCTGGTTGCACCTTCCATATGAGTCTCAATCGGGATTGGTTTACAACATTTGAAACAATGTCTGAAGGTGTTGTTTTGATGGGAAATGATGTTTCATGTAAAATCGCAAGTATTGACATGATCAAAATTAAGGTGTTCGATTGAATCGTTAGAACACTTAGTAGTGTACGAAATTCACCAGAATTGAAGAAGAATTTGATTTCGTTGAGTACTCTTGATTCAAGGGGGCACAAATACACAACTGAAAGTAGGGTTCTAAAGATTAGCAAGGGTTTCCTCGTTGTGATGAAAGGGCAGAGAAAGACTGCCAAGTTATATGTTTTGCAAGGTTTAACTGTTATTGGTGATGCAACTGTCGCTTCCTCTTCCTTGTTAGATGATAATGTTACTAGATTTTAACATATGCGTCTAGGGCATGTGAGCGAGAACAACATGGAAGAATTGAGAAAATGAAGATGTTTGATGGACAAGACATTAGCAAACTGAAGTTCTGTGAGCACTGCATTTTTGGGAAGCAAAAGAGAGTTTAATTCACAAGAGGAATCCATAACATGAAAGAAATGTTGGATTATATTCATTTTGATCTATGGGGACCATCTAGAGTGCCTTCGAGGGGTGGCGCTAATTATATGTTGATGACTATTGATGATTTTTCTAGAAAGGTTTGGGCATTCTTCTTAAAGCAAAAAAGTGATGTGTTTTCCACGTTTAGGACTTGGAAAAATATGATCGAGAAGTAGACATAAAAATAGATAAAAAAGCTCTGCATAAATAATAACTTGGAATTCTTTTCTAATGAGTTTAATGAATTGTGTAAATTAGAAGGGATTATGAGACACTTGATAGTTTGTCATACTTTATAACAAAACGGTGTCACAGAACGGGTGAATAAAATAATCATGGAAAAGGTTCGATATATGTTGTCGAATGCTTGTTTACCAAAATCGTTTTAGGCTAAAGCAACCTCTACTGCACGTTGTTTGATTAACTGGTCTCCATCCATTGCCATTGAGAAAAAGACTCCACAAGAGGTATGATCTGGTAATCCTACTGATGATTCTAATTTGAAGATTTTTGGGTTTCCTGTGTATGCTCATGTTGATAATGTGAAATTGGAACTTAGATTCATTAAATGTGTTTTTCTTGGTTATAAGGCTAGTGTTATAGGATATAAGTTATGGTGTCTTGGTAATAGAAAAGTTGTGATTAGCAGAGACATTATTTTTGATAAAACTACTATGCTGCCTAACTTACCTCTTAATGACTCTTCCAATAAAGATCAGCAAAGTCTAGGCACATATGTGAAGTAGGTGGAGCTACAGATTGATCCAGAATCTATAACAGAGTCTACTCCTCATGTTAGTATAGAAACTCAGAGTAGAGTTTCTTCTTCACCGCAATATTCTATTACCAAGAACAGATTTAGAAGAGAATTAAACCTCTAAAGAGGTAAGCTGAGGCTAATCTAGTTGCTTATGCTTTAAACATGGCTGAAGATATAAATGCAAATCAAGAGCCCTCTACTTATTCTGAGGTAGTTAGCTGTGAAGATTCAGGAAAGTGGATGTTTGCCAAGCAAGAAGAGATGGAATTGCTCCATAAGAACAGAACATGGGATCTAGTAAAGCTTTCTAAGGGTAAAATGACTGTTCGTTGTAAATGGGTGTCCAAGAAGAAAGAAAAGTCCTTAAGATATGAAAAAAACCAGATATAAAGCAAGGCTGGTTGCAAAAGGTTACAATCAAATTCTAGGTGTAGACTTCACATATGTGTCTTCTCCAATTGTGAAACATAGTTTGATTTGAGCCTTACTTGGTATTGTGGTCATGTATGATTTTTAGCTTGAGTAGTTAGATGTAAAAACAACATTCTTACATGGAAAACTTGAGGAAGATATTTACATGCAACAACCAGAGGGTTTTATAGTCTTAGAAAAGGAAGACTATGATTACTTGTTGAAAAAGTCACTTTATGGCTTGAAATAATCACCAAGGTAATGGTATAAGAAGTTTGATTCTTTTGTGACTACTCATAGTTTCAAAAAAAGCAGCTTTGACAATTGTGTTTGTTTTAAAAAAAAACAGTGATGGTTCTTCAGTGTATCTATGTAACACCCTTCACCCGTATCCAACACTAGGATAGGGTTCGTGCTGCTAGCTGACTTAAACTCAACCAACTGTATAAAACTGGGTTGTGAAATTTTAAACAATTTAAAAACTTCTCTTTTCACAAGCAACTGTCTCGTATATGGGCTTACGAGGCTTAATCATAAATCCAAGGTTGTTTGCAATCCAACCGAGACCTCATGAAAACTTAAAAAAATTTTGTGCATCAAGACTCCACACGCTCGTGTGGGTATAGAATACACGACCGTGTGCCAGGGAAACGCCCGTGTCCCTAACCCGTGTCTGAAATCATAAGCATTCTGCCAAAACCACACGGCCCACGAACACACCTGTGCCCTATAACCGTGTCCTTCACATGGTCGATACACACGGCCGTGTCTTTTGTCTGTGTGCTACAAGAATGCATACTGACTTTATGACACGGCCTGGGCACACTCCCGTGTGGCCTACCCGTGTGCTAAGATGAGTTAAAAAATTTAAGTGCAGGGGACGCACGGCCATAACACATGCCCATGGGTGTGAGCTGTGTGTCACACATGGCCTAGACGCACACCCGTGTGGACAAACTAAGCTATTTCCCAAGCCCTTTTGTCACCTATTTTGTACAACCTACACAAGATCATTTCAGTATATAAATCCCATCACAAAGGGAACTAATTCATCCATAGAAAGAACATTATATGCATTCATCAAAATGAATAATAGTCATTATTCCGGGCTTGATTACAAAATGAAGGGCCTTTAAATTATGCCAAAATACATGAATCATTCTCTTAATATAACATCCTAGTCTAGCCCTATACATGCCACCATTAAAAATATAAATTCAAATATACCAGGTATTGTGGCCAATAGTGTGATCGATATCTCTAACTTTAAGGGATCTTTAAGTTAGCTTGATAACACTGAAAGAAGAGGGAAAGGAAAAAGGGTAAGCATAAAGCTTAGTAAGTTGCATATAAATAAATATACAATAACAATCTCACCATTAGTCATCATACTTATAGCTCAAAGGTAAACATAATTTAACTTACTCATTATCATCTACTCGAGTCACATTCTCTAAATTATGCTCGTTACTCATGCTTACCATATAGGTACCTGTACCACTCACAACATGATTATTCTTTCTTTATCAAGATTGATCTACAACTCTCATCATTGAAACATTTAGAATACTACTGGATATTCTATGAACCTTCAACATGGGATATATTGCCGATGCCATGTCCCAGACATGGTCTTACACTGGCTCTCATATACGCATGCTGATGCATTTCCCAGACATGTCTTACACTAGCACAACTCTTAGCCGATGCGTGTCCCAGACACGTCTTACATTGGCTATCTCTGTCGAGGCCGATGCATGTCCCAAACATGTCTTACACTGGCACTCATCTCTGTGCAGATGCCATGTCCCAGACATGGTCTTACATTGGCTATTATAGTATGGCTGATGCATGTCCCAGACATGTCTTACACAAGCCCTCGTCTGGATGCCGATGCCATGTCCCAGACATGGTCTTACACTGGCTCTCATAATGTGGCTGAAACATGTCCCAGACATATCTTACACTGGCACACAAATCACCCAATGCCTTGGCACAAATATCCAGTCCGTATTCTATAGTTTCAACGGGATATTTCTATTATCTCAAATATTACTAGACATTCTCAATTCATAACTTGACAACTCATACAATATCAATTGAATGGCGATATGAATACAAGTATTAACAGTGTAGTTGTATCATTTACATACAACTTACCACGGTTTATAAAAAGTACTTGGCTATTCGGTTTAGTCAGTTTGCTTGGCCTTCCCCCGATCTAGGTTCGGATTTGGTAATTGTTGATCTATAATGACAATATGCACTCATTTAGTCACTAATTAGGATTAAGCAATCATAAATTTACATTTTTGGTAAAATGACCATTTTGCTCCTAGACTTTGGCAAAATGACCATTTTACCTCTATACTTGAAAATCAATTTTCATCGAATTTCGTTGTATCTTAGGCCTAACCGAACTATTTTTACTATTATAGCAACTTCAAATTATCACTATTTCACATACTTATTAACTATTTTACAACTTATTCAAAATAGCCGCTTCAGGTGTTTTCATGCTAACACCTTTTACAAAAGTTGTTTAGAACACAACTAGGACTCATATTCCTCCATAAAAACTCAATAAACATCACAAAACCTTTCATGGCAACACTTTAAACTCTTGACCATTTTGCAAGATTGCCTTCATTTGAAAACTCATGCTTCAAGTGTCTCAAAAATACAAAAATCATCAACAAAGGGTGTGGGAATCACTTACTTGTGAGGGCTTTTAGTTGCTGAAAATTTTCAGCCTTCAAAACTCCATTTTTGCTGATATTTTCTGTGGAGAAGAGAGATGGAGAAGAAAGAAATGATAGATAGGCTTTTAGGCATTATTTTATCACCAAATTATGACATCATCCACCTAATACTTTGACTATTTGCTTAAAACTCATCACATGGTCGGCCAACACTAATAAAAGGGTGTAATTGCCCTTTAAAATCCCTCAATCTAAGTTCTTTAGCTATTTAACTCATTTGGGTACTAAAATGCAACTTTTGTCTTTTATGCGATTTAGTCCTTTTTCGAAATTGGGCTAGAAAACATTAAAATTAGCCCACCAAATTTTTCATGCACTAATAAAATCATACTATAACCTCATAAAAATAATAAAATAATTTTTTTCTAACTTCAGATTTGTGGTCCCGCGACCACTGTTTCGACTAGGCCCTAAATTGGGCTGTTACAATTTACTCCTATATGTTGATGACATGTTGATAGCAGCCGAAGATGAATGTGAGATAAGAAAAGTCAAAGCCCAAAGTCAAAGCCCAACTTAGTAAAGAATTTGAGATGAAAGATTTGGGAGTTGCAAAGAAGATACTTGGGATGAAGATTTTCAGAGATAGAAAAACATGTAAATTGTACCTAAGTCAGAAAGGGTACATTGAGAAAGTTTTTCGCAAGTTCAATATGCAGAATGCCAAGCCTGTTCGTACTCTATTAGCAACCCACTTCAGAATTTCATCATCTTTTTCCTGCAATTATATGATGAGATTGACTACATGGCATATGTTGCATATTCTAGTGCAGTGGGATCTCTCATGTATGCTATGGTTTGCTCACGTCCAGATTTATCATATGCAATTAGTACAGTTAGTAGATACATGATGAATCCCAATAAAGAACACTGGAAGTAATTCAGTGAATTTTTAGATACTTACAAGGTACTACTGATGTTTGCTTACAGTTTGGAAGAATTAGAGATGGAGTCATTGGGTATGTTGATTCTGATTTTGCTGGAGATCTTGATAAAAAAAAGGATCTCTCATTGGGTATGTCTTTACTATTAGAGGTTGGACAATCAGTTGGAAAGCCATATTGCAAACTACAGTTGTTTTGTCTACTATTAAAGCTGAGTACATGACAATTACCGAGGCTTGTAAATAAGCTATTTGGTTAAAGGGACTCTTTGGTGAACTCAGAAAAGACCTTTAGATCAGTACAGTGTTTTGTGATAGTTAGAGTGTCATATTCCTTACGAAGGATCAAATGTTTCATGAAAGAACAAAGAACTTTGACGTTCGATATCATTTTGTGTGTGATATTATTGCTCGTGGTGATATTGTTGTGAGCAAAGTTAGTACTCATGATAATCCTGCAGATATGATGCTAAGTCACTTCATATAACCATGTTTGAGCATTGCTTGGACTTGGTTGGTGCTCATTGTTGAAAAATACCATTAAAGGGTTTCATGGAAGAGGTAGAGAACTTGTTTGTTGAGAGTTCATGGTGAAGAACTTGCTCATTGAGAATTTGTGTCAAGGTGGAGATTGTTAGAGTTGTGTGACCCAAATTCTAATAGATTGCTTGCAAGTCAAGTTAAACAAAATATATTTTCTTTCTAGAAGATTTAGTATTTATTAGTATAATATATTTAACATTTATTAGCATAATATATTTGACATTAATTAGAATTAGTTTTTTTCAACCTATAAATAGATATAGTCGAAACTTCTGTTATATCATTCGAATTCGACATTAGTGAATTTTCTTCTCCCCTGCCCATGGTTTTTTTCCACGTAAAATCTGTGTGCTCTATTTTTCTTTGCAATCTTTCTACATTGCCATTATTGATGTTCAGTTTTTAACAAAAAACAAATACAAACAAAAGGGAAGAGAAGGAAAGTTTTATTCCCTAATATGTCAAAGAAAGAAGAGATATCATATTCATTAAAACAAAAATGAAAAAATAGCAAATACGTCAAAGAAAGTGATTTTTGCTAAGGTTTTACTCATTCTTTTGGTGTAAGTCATTATTGGCGTTAGTACTACAGTTTGACAAACTAGCAATGATAAGGACAAATTGTTCCCAACAATGAATGAAGTGTTTAGCTTTTGTTCATCTACTTCTTACCAAGAATCATGTAAGAAGACTTTTAAGTCTGTTAGTAGAGTTGATCTTAAAAAGTTCATTGCCAATGCTATCTTAAGTTTGTAAGTTTCTAATAACTTAAATCATTCTTTTCTATCTCAATTAAGATAATATTTTATTAATAGAAAATAAGTCTTACATAATAACCAAATAGGTAACATGTAGTTACAAAGCAACCAAATATAATCTCTAAACCTTGCAAAATACAACTTGAGCAATTAATTCAACATGATTCTCATTTGTAATAATTATTTTATACTAATATAATTTCATAATATTAATAGTGTAATTGCTATTGGAAATGGATTCATAGATAAATCCATGGGATTCCAAAAACTCTGTTGGTCCTAAAAAGCACCAAGCAATAGCTCTTCGTGTTCAATAAGATAAGTCAGCCTTCTTCAATTGCAAGATGGATGCCTGCCAAGACACATTATATAATCAAGCAAATCATCAAATTTTTTTTCACAATTGTGTTGTCTTTGGAACCACTGACTTCATGTTTGGTTATTCTGCTACTGTTATCCAAAACTCATTGCTCATTGTGGGGAGGCCAATGGATAATCAATTCAACACAATAACCGCACAAGGCAAGGGCTTTATTGATGAAAATACTGATACTGTGATCTAACACTGTAGGATTGTCCCTAAGTTGAAGTTATTCAACAATAGATTTAAATTTGCAACATATTTGGGCAAGTCATGGATGAAATTTTCTACAACTATTATATATAGTCCGCATTAGAAGACTTCATTAGGCCTAAAGGATGGATGCACTTTGAAGGACCTGACAAAGTCAATTTTGAAGAAACCCTCTACTATGTTAAGTACAACAACTGTGGCCTTGGTGCTAACCTCAATGTAAGGGTTAATTGGAAGGGTTACTACAAGATCAATAGATCAACTGCCATGAAATTCACTATCTAGTCATTCCTTTTGAGTAAAGAAAATTGGTTGCCTTTGACTGGTATTCCTGAAAATTTTTATGTGGAGAAACGAGTTTCTATAACATGCATTTGTTTGGTCAAAATCAATTTTCCCCCTAAATCAAGTTTATTTATTAAAATGAAACATCAATTATCATAGTTCACCAATAACACGGAAGGACAAAAAATATGAAACATAAATTTTGCTTAAGTTCTATGGTGTATAAACATCGATGGGTATCAGATAAAACATTAGAAATTCAATATATGGTGTTGCCTAACAAAGTAAACATCTCTAAAAATGGCAAAGCCAAATTTATTTTTTGAAGGATAGATGTAAATTATAAATGTTTGGGGGGAAAATACAATTTTATCAACACATTATTTTATAATCTTATAATTTTTAAAGAAACTACAAAACAATTTTACCCTTTTTAGGTGGGGTGAGGCAAGGCCGCTACTTGCCCCATTGTCTTTACGATTGACCCTTATCTTATAAACAAGGTTAAACGACACCAATTGTCCCTAAACTTTATTTAAAATTATGTTTTGTCCATTCAACTTTCAGAAGTTAGATTACAGTCACTAACGTTATCGAATTATTACATTTTAGTCACTTGATCATTAGCTTCCATTAAGAATATGGCCTGACAAATTAATTTAAAGGGTTTATAGTTAATTTCATCCCTGAATTATACTTAAAATATTATACATATAGACCTTGTAGGGCTATATGAAAGTTCTGCTTTTGCCATATAGGTCACAAGTTAAACCCACCTTAAAGGCAAAGAAAAAAAAAACCTTATTGCTCACTAGTAGTGTACTTGACAATAATCATAGTTTTATACACATGATCTTATGGATCTAGAAGAATCAATTGCAACTTACAAGTAGAAACTGAAAAACCTGAAGCAACTCAACAACAGTCAAAGATGTACATAGAGGATCTTGTTAATCTAGTAGAAAGGTTGTGTCTCACAAGTAAGAGCTGAAAAGCCTAAAGCAACCTTGTAGAGATGACTTCGAGTGACTTGACACTAAGTAAAATCCTTTATCATTATTGATTCAATAAAGTGCCAATACCAACAAAAGGTATCATTGGAAATTTATAGATCCTACAGATCATCTTAGTCACTCCTTTTATTCACAACCTCAAATGTCCTATAAGAACTTAATTGTATTCTCTTCCACTGGAATCCATTGTGAACTTTGATAAGTTAAGTAGAAACTTTCTGGCACATATAGGTGGTTTTTTATTAAAAAAAAGGAAAAATTCATAATAAAACATTTCCACAAGATGTTCCAAAATAGAACAATTTCTATAGGAAGGGGAGGAAATCAATTTCCTCCAAACTAATTGATTTCAATGTTTCTTAACAAATTCACTAATCTCAAAGGACTTTTTTTTTTGGAAAAAAGAAAACAAAATGTGACACATGTCAGTCATAGTCAACAGGTCAAGTCAAGTATCAGTCAATGCCTCTCCACTGTACAGGTCAAATCAAATGATGCATAATGTCAAATCTGTACAAGAAAATCAGTTTGGGGCAACATATTTTCCAGTCCTTCTATACTTTTTTGAAATTTAAAATTTAGTGGCTATTTAATTTTTAACTTTTTTCATATTTTAAATAAAAATTAGAAATTATAAATTTTTTAAAAATAAGAAATTATAATATTTTAAAAAATAAAAAAATAATGAAAAAAATCAGTTTTTATCGGTTCGCGGGTCAAGCTATTAGCTCTCACCAAACAGATATGCCAACTAATTTTTGATTCGATTGGTCGGTCCGATTTAATTTAGATAAAATTAATTTTTAAATTTTTTTATATTTTTAAAATCATTTATATTTATATTTTTTACTTTTAACTTTTAACTTTAAAAAATATAATTTTTAATTTTTAATTAAAATATAAAAATAATTTTTAAAATTTTAAATTTCAAAACAGTAATCACACCCTATTACATTTTTGTTCCTAGAAAAATTATTTTGGGATTAGTTAATTTATTAGAAAATGTTGAAATCGATTTGTATTGAGATTTGTATTTCCTTTTTGCTTTACTTTAGGTGGAAAGATTGATGGTATACCTTTTGCCTGCCATTTTTGTTTAACTCATTCTTTTCTATTTTACTTTTATGCAAAAATATATAAAAACCAAAACAGAAAAGAGAAAAGAAAATCATTTTTTTTAATTTAGCATTTAAGAATGTCTCATTTAAGATGATTATTAAAGAAAAAAACAAAAGATAATTATTCCGGAAAGGAAAAGCTCATCAACGAAAACGTCGTTGGAGTTGAAAAATGAGTCATTCGTTAATTTTAAAAGTTTAATATTAAAATTAAAATTGTTATTGGAACTTAAAATATTTTTTTGAATATATAGTTTGAAAGTAAAAATTAATTAATTTAAATGATATTTAAATAATTGAATATAATGATATATGAAATATAAATTTTAATACTTTTTAAATAATTTCTTGAAATAAATACTTTTTAAGTAATTAATATGAACTAGTACTTTCTCAATAGTTTTCCCTTAAAGAGGAATGATCTTGAAAGATATATACATCACTCGGTTTATCCTTTCCAGTACCTTTTTCTGTCAAAGGGGTTCTAACTATCCCCTCTTTATCATTTTGTCTATCCGGGTTATCGACAATCAATCCCTCAGCATAACTTTGGCTTTAATGAGCCTTATATTGGAAGCGAGTCTGCTTATAACCTTTGGAGGTTTTCCACTAAAATACAGAGCCTCTTTGAGAACTTCTTTGGTGGCTCTTAATGACGAATCCTTATCTACGACCTACAGATAAGTTTTCTTCCCTTGCCTATTTACAAGGCATTCTGGTACATCATTTCCCATGTCTGATTCTTGCTGGGTCACCACCCTTAAGTTCCACTTTCTACTACTTTTTCCTTGTTTTGCGGGTTCCTCAAAACCACTTGCCAACACTTGTGTTATTATTCTAACTCTTTCCCTATATGCGTGATTTTCCATAATTATTGCCTTGGTGGTCTACCCCATGTTTAATGTCCTAGAGGACTATGTTGGTTGCCACTGCCGAGTTATGGTTTTACACCATTTTATCTCATGTTTAATGTCCTGTGGACTTCTCCGTATATACTGTCTCGACAGACTATCCCGTGTTTACTTTTCCAACAGACTACACTAGTTGCCATAGTCGAGTTATGGTCTTACAGATTAGACCTCTTTTGAGGTGTTTCCCCATAGGACCTATAACATCCCTTAATCGATTTGGTCGCCAGACCCAAGTAATGAGATGCTATGAACAATTACAAAACAATTTCATACAATTTATTAATTAAAATTTCAAATAAATATTAAATAATGACATACGAGCATGTATAAATAGATTAATGAATCTATTTCAGGTAGATATTGAGTATATAGAAGCCTAAAAAAAGTTCAGTAATGAACAGGGATTAAATCGAATCAAAAACAAAAAGTTCAGAAAAGTCTGCTTACAGAGGTCACATAGCCATGTCCCCTGGCCGTGTGCAAAAGCGTAGCCCATGTGTGATGAAGCACACGACCGTGTCATTAACTGTGTATGAGAGCTCAACCTGTGTGTAATAGGCCACACGGCCGTGTTCCTAGACCACGCAACTCACTATGACTGTGTGCATAAAAATCATCTAAATTTTTAAAAACCAAATGACCATGTAATGAGCCTGTGTATAGCATGCGGCCGTGTGCCAGGCTGGGTCTTAAGTCTTGTGTACTTGGAAATGCCTTAAGAAACAAGCTATTCAACCATGAAACACTTATGCCACAAGCTACAATTTAAGCCACATTTCAACTTAGTTAAAAGCATTTAATTCAAGTTAAAATCATCATTTAAAACAATCATCATAAGTGCCTAACCAATATGCCAGAATGGACACCTTAATCAACAATTCAAAACTAGCCAAATGACCACATTAATTCATGCCAATATACCTTCAATGATACCTCAAATAATCAAGTCATACATTTATACATTCAACCATTCAACCATCACATGTTTAAGTATCAAACTTACAAAAACATTTCCTAAATATAACCTAAGTATATCATCCATCAAACCAAAACCAAATGTCAACAAAAATAGAATGCCTAGCATGATATTTTCTTAACTATGAAGACATGAAGCATATAACCAAAGCAACCTATCAAATTATTAACCACATGACCATTTCCATCACACTTATACATATTTACATAATTTCAAAAAGGCCAACAAGATACAAAATGACCATTATAAGCATTAAACATTCTAGGTACATGCCAAGACCGAAATGAAAATTTTACTAACATTCGAGTTTGAGATTGTCACTGGATGTTGAGTCAACGATCGTATCGATAAGTACCTAACCTGCGCATGGAAAAAACAAAACTATACGCTGAGTATAACTCAGTGCTATTTCTATAATCCAAACGTTAAAAAGATCATAGATCATT
Organism: Gossypium hirsutum; assembly: GCF_007990345.1. Classification (NCBI taxonomy): domain Eukaryota; kingdom Viridiplantae; phylum Streptophyta; class Magnoliopsida; order Malvales; family Malvaceae; genus Gossypium; species Gossypium hirsutum. Next base: position 47,202,363 of record NC_053432.1, read on the forward strand.
TTAAACACATAAACTACATGTAAATGGTAAAATGCAATTAACATGTCATTAATGCAGTTTCACATATATTCTATGTTCAAACTAACATATATTGATAATATATTTGTAATAGCCCAAATTCGCCCTGGCCCAATAAAAACAATAAACCAAAATACACAAAAAACCAAAATAATTAAATGTTCAGTCCATTTATAAAGCCCACTGTTAATCCGATAGCCTAAACTACCCAGCAGCCTATTACACCCTCAACCCAAAGATACATGGGGCCCAAAAGGCCCAAATCAGTTAGCAGGTTAGGAAACCCTAGGGTTTACAGAAGCTTTTGCGTCGCAAGCACTCCAATCGTCACGACCTTTCATCTCGCGCCATTCCAGTGACCCTTCATCGACGCCTCCATCGGCGCCGTGACTCCAGCTTCGTATCGCGCTGTAATTGGTGCACGAATCAACTCCAGCGCACTAACCGCCGTGATATCCTCACTGGAACCTGCAAAAAGGAAAGAACCACAGCAGAAAAGAGAAGCAAACATGGAAAGAAATCAAAGATTTCTTTCCCAAAATGTAACAATTTACAGAAGGCTATAAAAGCCTATTTTCTAATCTGTAACAGGGACACGTTTGATCAGATATAAAAACATAGAGAAATAGATTATAGATTTTTTAGCTTTGCCAGAAAAACAGAGGTGATTCTTTTTGCTTTATTTTCTTTATTTTCCTGTTGGATACCTGCATTTCATACATACAAAGTACTATGAAAAATAAAAAAGAGGATTACCTCTCGATTCGCAGTGAAAAGTGAAGCTTTTTGAATCTCAACCGCCGTACATGGCGGAGTCGACAGTGGCACGTGGGCGCGTGGGAGCCCGATGATAGAGGCTCGATGGAGTTCCGAGGGCTTGCTCTCTGTCCTCTTTCAGAGTTTTTTTTTTAGTTTTTTTAAAAACGGGTTAAAAATGAATTTTTGGGGCCAAAATTTGGCTTATATAGCCTTATGGGAAAGACGTCGTTTTGCTTAAAATGATAGGCTTCAAGACGGCGTCGTTTCAAAGGTAGGGATTTGCACGTTGACCCGTGACCCGGGAAGGATCCGCGTGTTTTTGTTTAAAGGGCTAATTGCCCAATTGATCCTTCCGCATTTTTAATATTTATAATTTCATTTTATTTTTATTTTAATTTGGCCCTAACCTTTTATTTTTGTTTCACTTTAGCCCTAATGGCCATTATAAAACTTATTTTGGGAACGACGTCGTTTTGGGATTAGGGCTAATTGCCCAGTGAGTCCCTCAGATTTTAGCGCGCGTTTTAATTAGGTCCAAATTTTTATTATTTTAAAAGTAACCCTAGAGTTTTATTTTTATTTAATTTTAATCCTTTTTAAATTTTTTATATATGATTTATTTATTTTAAATATTTTATATATTATTTATTTTTACTATAAACATTATTTATATATGTAAAAAATTATTATATATACTATTTTTATTTATGTATTATTTATTATATTATTTATATTTTATTATATATTTTATTTATATATTTTATTATATATTATATCATTTTATTATATATATTATTCATTATATTATTTTTATTTTATTATATATTATATTATATTATTATTTATTATTTATTATTATGTATAATTTTAAAAATTTGTAAATTATTATTAAATAATACATATAACATTATTAAATATTTAGTATATTATGTAATATTCTAAAATTTGCTATAAAATTTTGTTCCTATTTAATATAATATTATTTTTATAAAATATATTAAATTATTATATCATATAGTATTTTTTAAAATTAATTAACCATTTTTTTAAAAACATTCTCCTTTATTATTTATATATTGTTTTAAATATTTTTAATACCTCATTTATTTTTAACGGTGTTTAGTTTTCATCTTTATTTTTTGACTTATTTTACATACGTTCATAATTTGTTGATTTATTTTCGTATTTTTTTTATATTTAGTATTGTTTGAGTATGTTAATTTTATCTCATAAATTATTTGTATTTTTTATGTTATTTATTATTTTTATATATATTTGCATGGAAATTGATCATTTATGTTGCTATTTTAGGTTATACTTGTATGAAATATTATTGTGTGTACAATGTAATTTTATATTTTATGTTTATTATTTTCTATGTTTATTTGCACGACATGTAAATGTATATATTATGTAGTGTATATTGTTATTTATTATTTGCTATGTTATATTCCCATGAAGTATTAATGTATGAATTATATAGTTTAGTATTGATATCTTGTAATATGTTAATACTATATCCTGATTGCATCATTGTTTTAAAAATATATACCCAAAAATGTTTTAAAAAACGAGGCAATGTTTTTGTGTTTAGGGATTCGAGAAATAGTGTCCTAACGTGCTGGGTTGCCATTCTCTGTTTGTCTAAATACCTAAAATATCTTTCTAAATGAATTTTGTAAATTACGAGATGATTTTAGTTACGAGAGTTTAAGAATATCGTGTCCAATCGTGCTGGATGTGATGTTCGTATTCTTTCGGGGCAAAGGAATATCAATTTCCAACTCAAATTATTTTGGTTTTAAAAAGGGATCCTTTTTTAAATTCTTTCAAACTTTTAACATTAAGACAGAAAATTATTAAATTTGGTACCAATTTTGGGAGTTGCGAGGGTGCTAATCTTCCCTCGTATATAACCGACTCCTAAATCCGTTTTCTCACATTTTTGTAGACCAAAATATTTTATAAGGTGATCCAATCACACCTTAAAAGGTTGGCGGTGATTCCCATTTTCGTTTTTTTAAAAAGTCAAACGCTGTTTTTTTAAACACCTTAAAAAATGGTTTCGACAGCTTGGCGACTCCGCTGGGGACAAATAAGAGAGCCAAGCCAAGAAATTGATTATTTTCTGTCTTAATGTCGGATGTTTGGAAAAATTTTAAAAATATCGATCTTTTTACATGTATTGCTGCATATGTTTGTTATTTTGTTTTCGCACACATTGCATTTGCATGACCGCTGTGGTCCCTTAAGTGGGAGTGAGAAGCTACGCTTTCGTGAGGTTTTTACCTCCGCATGGGCTAGTGGATTGCTTCCGGGATACATCCGTACCTATGTCTTCGTGAGATTTTCATCTCCGTATGGCCATATGGAAATGTGTCCCCCTGAACCGAACTTGGTCCATATGAGCCTATAATGGGTGAGGATCGAGGAATCTGCTGGTTCAGGTACCCTCGCTTTAGAACTGAAACACATATAGTGAACTTTAAGTGCTTACCCTAGGTAGTACAGTGATAGCCTTTAGTAAGCTACCCTTATAAGTGCTTGTTTATTATACCTTTTATTTATGACACTGACTTATTTTATTTTGTTATCATTGCATGTCATTCAACATTTAAATGGGTCGATTCACGGTTCAATTTCTAGATTAGAAAGTTTTGTAATGAAGAATGAATTCTTGATAAAGTGGAGGACAACGCTTCTGTCTGTGCGTGGTCAGAGAAAACCCAGTTAGAGAAAGGAGATAGTGTCACTGAGGGGTATATGTCAGATTTGTGGGACTTCACTCGTATCAGTTCGACATAGAATGAGTTTCAAGAGTTGAAGGAAATTTGGGCCCAATAGGATGATGAGACTAAGCAGCTGTTCTACCAGAATTATGGAGATCTTCCCTATTTGCTAGACATCAAGGTGGATAAGCATCTGTTTCGAGCTATGGTACAATTTTGGAACCTTGCTTATAGTTGTTTTACATTTGGAGAGGTAGACTTAGTACCCACTTTGGAGGAGTATATGACCTTGCTTCGCTGTCCAAGAATTCAATGTAATAGGGCTTACGTTAGGGTTGCTAACCTCCCAACTTTCGTGAAGAAATTAATGTCTATCACAGGGATGAGTGAACAGTGGGCCGCAGCTTGAATCCAACAAAAGGGCGATGGTAAATGCATTCCGTGTGCAAGTTTGAGGGATTTGGTATTGGTGCACCCAGATGTGAAGAGGAGGGTTGATATTTTGGCCTTAAGTATTTATGGTTTAGTGATTTTCCCCAAAGCTATGGGGCACATAGATGAGGCAGTTACGGATTTATTCGATCGACTTGGTAAACAGGTCACACCTATGCCTAAAATCCTAGCTAAGACGTTTAGATCCACGAGTGCATGTCGGAGAGTGGGTGAAGGTAGATTCATAGGATGCAATCAGTTGTTGTTAGTATGGTTCCACAGTCACTTTTGAAAAGTTAAGGTCCCTTGCTGAGTGTTCTTTGAGGATTATTCTCCCTTAAAGGAAGCAGCAGCTACGCCGAGGAGGGACGACATTACAGAGGAAAGGTGGATGGAAATACTTCAGAATCTCCAAGAGGAAGATGTTATGTGGAAAGCCCCTTGGATGGCTCCTAATGAAGTCCTTTATCGTTGCGGAAACTTTGATTGGGTACCTCTTCTTGGAATTTAGGGAGTTGTTGGTTATGTACCATTACTCGTCTTAAGGCAATACAAAGCAGGACAGTTTATACTGGTAACACAAGGGTTAGCTCAGAGTGATTTCTCATATAAGGGGGATCATTATAAGAAGAAGATGGAGAGATTTCTGAGGCTTAGAAGAAGGTTTGCTGTGTGAAGATTCTGACTGAAGGTCTGACGACAACCCTTGAATACAAAGGGTGGTTTAGCAAGAGGATCAATGATAACATCCCTAGGCCGAGTTTGGGGGCTACTCGATCGATGGAGGAGAGTTTACAAGTGATTCCATCAGAGTTAGAGGTCATAAAGCAAGAGTTCGAAAGGAAGAATTGGAGCTCAGGAAAAAGATAGAGAGGCTTGAGGAGGAGAAGATGTACCTAAGCTTAGATGTCGACGTTCAGAAAATTGAGGTCGAAAAAGTGAGGAAAGAAAAGAGGAAGATTGAGGAAGGCCGAGATGACTTGAAAACACAATATAAGAGGATACAGCTATCAATGAAGAGAGCTGGATTGGGGAAGTCTTCAAAGTAGTGGCAACAAGAGGTTCAAGAAGAAAGAGCCAAAGCCGAGTATTGGAAGAAGAAGTTCCAAGAGATGCAGGCACAGAATCAGGCCCTAGAGAAGGAGAGGATTAAAAGCTAAGGTGACTGAGCTTGGACGATCTTTTCATCATCACCGAAGTCGTAACTCCGCGGTCAAGTTAAAGGCAAGTCTGAACAAGATCGAGGAAATGAAGCCCAATATTGGAGGGTTGGAAGCAGCATTGCAGAATTGTGAACTTCAGATTGAGCAGCTTAAGGCAAGAGAAGGACATTGGAAGGGAGAGCTTCACCATTTTTAGGATCAAGTCAGAGATAGAGACTACCTCATGGGAGAAGCCATAGTCCAGATTCGAGAGATTGCTGATCATTTGCAAGACCTGACAGCGCAAGCTAATGTATGAGTGCAAAGTATGAGTCAGTGTCAGATAGAGGTCGAGAGCTAGCTTTGTTATTGGATAGGGTTAAAACTCTGGGCTTGAGGGTGAAAGCGTATTTGTAATCCGTTTTGTGTAAAGATTTTTGTCTCTTAAATAACATTTTCTAAAAGAAACTGAATCAGAATCGATATCTTTTTGCATTCATGCATTTGCATCTCATCGCATCATATGCATTCAAATTTATAGAAAGATCCTAATTAGTTAAAATTACTAGAGAGAGAAAGAGAGAGTAAGAGAAAGAGAAAACCTAGAAGCAACACATCCTTACAGTACACGCCCTAAGAAAAAGAATATGGATCAAAGACTTGAGCAGATCCAGAGAGAAATGCAAGAGCAATTACAGGAACAATTGGCAAAAATCCAACAGGAGATGAATGATCAAATGTTAGCGGCCCAAAGGAATATGATGGCTGAAATGGATTAGCTGCTGAAGGGGGCAACGGATAAAGGAAAGGCCCCTATGACTATCACTGAAGAGGATAATGAGGATCATCCTCTAGGTTTTACCCCACCCATGTGCAAACTCAACCTAAGGCATATCCCCGAAGGCCGTCCGTCACAATAAGGCCTCAACATAGGCAAGTCGATGCTGGAACACCCATAAACTTCTAAACTGGCTCGGGATCCAACCCGGGAGATAACCCTACCAATCCAGTCATCCCTAATTTAGATGTAGCTGAGAGGAAAGAGATGAGACTCGAATCATCAAGGCAATTAGAGGAACGTTGCAGATGGTTAGAGGAGAAATTTAAGGCATTGGAAAATGCTAATAATCGTTAGGGAATTGATGCCAAGGACTTGAGTTTGGTCCCAGATTTGGTGCTTCCTCATAAGTTCAAGATGCCAGAATTTGAAAAGTACAATGGGACTACTTGCCCTGAGGCCCATATCACCATGTTCTGTAGGCGGATGACCAGCTATGTAAACAATGATCAACTATTGATCCATTGTTTCCAGGATAGTTTGGTTGGGGCAGCGGCTAGGTGGTACAATCAATTGAGCCGCACTAGGATCGGTTCTTGGAGAGACTTAGCGCAAGCCTTCATGCAGCAATATAATCATGTGACTGACATGACTCCTAATAGAATCACTCTACAGAACATGGAAAAGAAGCCTAATGAGAGCTTTAGGCAATATGCACAGAGGTGGAGGGAGGTTGCCATGTAAGTTCAACCACCGCTCTTAGAGAAAGAAACTACCATGCTGTTCATTAACACCTTGAAGGCCCCATTCATTACTCATATGATTGGAAGTACCATCAAGAGTTTTGCGGATATAGTTATGGCAGGGGAAATGATTGAGAACGCCATAAGGGGTGGTAAGATAGAGGGGGAAACTACTAAAAGATCGGCCCCAAGAAGGAAAGATAATGAGGAGAACAATACGAGTAGTTATAACTCAAAAGCGATTACGGTTAGTCAGCCCAGAGCAACTACAGTTGGGCAACAGGGTTCTCAAAAGCAGGGTTCTCACGTCTATCCCAGTGACGTACCAAGAGCTTTATCAAAGTTTATTTGATGCGCACGCAATAGCTCCTTTTTCATTTGAAACCACTGCAACCTCCATATCTCAAATGGTACAATGCAAACACCAAATGTGAATACCATGTAGGGATATCAGGGCATTCGATCAAAAGTTGCACTGGCTTTAAAAAAGCAGTGGAAAGACTTATCAAGATGGGGGTCGTAAAATTTGATGACACTCCTAGTACAGAGAACCCGTTGCCGAACCATGGTGATCAAGGGGTAAACACAATTGGGGAAAATGGTATGAGAAGGATTAAAGAGGACATGGCCGAGGTAAGAATGCCAATGAAAGTAATCTGGGAAGAAATGATGAAAAGAGAGATGATAATCTCTGAAGAAGGAAATAAAGAAGCGAGGGACTACTGCGAGTTCCATGTAGAAGAGGGACACGAGATCCAGGAATGTGACGAGTTTAAGGCTTTGGTACAAAACCTTATGGATAATAAGGAGCTGGAATTTTATGAAGCTGGCTCAGATGAGGGACACGTATGCGCATTGGAAGGTGAACCAAAGAATCAAAGAATCAACCGGCCAAGGATTATTATTTCTCTACCAAGGAATAATGAAGTTGAGACACAAACAACGCCGAAAGTCATTATTCACAAGCCCTTTTCCTTTTCTTATAAGGATAACAAGAGGGTACCCTGGAATTATGACTACAATGTGACAATGCCGGAGAGAGAAGATATAGCTAGTACTTCTAAAGAGGCTCAAGTTGAAGGTTCCTACACACGTAATGGGAAGCGTTATGATTCAGGAGGCATCAGAGTTGAGCCCATGAAAGTGAAAGCCTTTGATATTGAGAAGGAGAATGGGGTTGAGGTACTTGTTAATGAGCCAGTGAAAGAAGAAGAAGCTAGAGAGTTCCTAAAATTCATGAAACACAGTGAGTATAGCGTGGTTGAACAATTGCGCAAACAACCAGCTCGCATATCAGTGTTCACTTTGCTTCTGAGTTCAGAGGTACATCGTGAGGCATTAATGAAGGTGCTCAATAAGACTTACAATACTAATGATATATCCATCAACAAGTTGGATCGATTGGTTAGTAACATAAGCGCTGACAACTTCATTTATTTCAATGATGATGAAATCCTACCTGGTGGCATGGGATCAGCTAAAGCTTTGGACATCACCACTCGCTGCAAAGGATATAAATTGCTAAGTGTGCTTATTGATAATGGGTTAGCCTTAAATGTCCTGCCATTGTCCACATTGAACATATTGCCCATAGACAGTTCTCACATGAAAACATGCCATAATGTAGTGAGAGCATTCGATGGTACGGAGAGAAAGGTCATGGGAGGAATCGATATCCCTTTGATGATCGGGCCAAACACGTATGAGGTAGAATTTCTAGTGATGGACATCAAGCCCTCTTATAATTGCTTATTGGGAAGGCCTTGGATACATTCGGCAGGAGCGGTGCCCTCATCTTTGCACCAGAAATTGAAGCTAGTAACAGATGGACGGCTGGTCACCATAAATGCGGAGGAAGACAACATAGCAGCAGTTGCCAGTGACGCACCCTATGTAGAGGTGAATGAGGAGGCCGTTGAGTGTTCTTTTCGCTCATTAGAATTCGTTAATGCAACATTTATTTCAGAGGGGAATGAGGTGCCAGTGCCTAAGATATCCAGAATCACAAGAATGGGTTTGCAGATAACAGTGGGGAAAGGAGCCTTGCCAGAAAATGGATTGGAAAGATATCTCCAATGAGGGATTCAAGTTCCAGAACTAAAGGAGAAGAGAGACCATTTTGGCTTGGGTTTCAGGCCAGATCACAGGCAGAAGAGAAAGGAAATAGAGAAGTGTCAAGAAAGAAGAAGAGCGCGTTTAAGTGGAAGAGAAGTAGAGTGGGAATCGATGACGTTCCCTCATATATCTTAGACCTTTATATCAGGAGGGATAATTTATCATAAGAGAGGGTTGCTCGAAAAAGGAAGTCATCACATCAATGCTGTACACAATGAAGAGTCTGAACGAAGAAACCTTGAGGGCATTCGCTGTTACGAACTGGGAAGCTCTTTAAACAATTGGACTGCAGAAGAACTTCCTGTAGTTTTTAAAGATTTTTCAGAGTAATTTTCAAAAAACTCTTGTTGCTCTAAGATCCTAGGAGTAATAAGATTTCATTTGTAAAATAGGCTCATGTTCGGATATTTGCGTTTCAATAAAACCCAACTTTTGTTATCAATTCGAGTGAATATACTTTTGACCTTTTTAAATTTTTTCAATTTTTTTTCATTTCATTCATAACACATAAAAAAACATTCTTAAATTCATTCATTCTTTGTACATTCTTTCGTACCCCGCAGGTCCCTAGATATCAATGACATGAGCACTGATACTACAAATCCTGAATTCTTTTTTGAGCAAGACATGTGTTTAGAAGAATCTCAGGATTTTGAAGATGACAGGGATTGTGATGTGTCTCCAGATCTGTTGAGAATGGTGAACAAGAGGAGAAACAAATCCTACCCCATGAGAAAGAGGCAATAGAGAATGTAGCCTTGGAGAAAGGAAAAGAGGTGAAAATTGCGACACACATTGCTAAGGAAACGAGACAAGGTCTTGTTGAGCTGCTACGTGATTTCAAGGATATCTTTGCATGGTCATATCAGGATATGCCGGGGTTGAATACTGATATCGTGGTACATCGTCTCCCCATAAGATAGGATTGCAAGCCAGTCTAACAAAAATTGAGAAGGATGAGGCCTGATATTGTGCTGAAAATAAAAGACGAAGTCAAAAAGCAGTTTGATGCTGGATTCCTACAAGAGCTTAAGTACTCAGAATAGGTGGCTAACATTGTGCCTGTTCCTAAGGAGGACGGGAAGGTACGAATGTGTATTAATTACAGAGATCTGAACAAAGCTAGCCCAAAGGACAATTTTCCTTTACCGCACATCAACACTTCGGTGGACAATACAGCGGGATATTCGTTGTTCTCCTTTATGGATGGCTTCTCAGGGTACAATCAGATAAAGATGCATCCTAAGGACATGGATAAAACCACCTTCATAACATTGTGGGGAAGTTTTTGTTACAAGGTAATGCCCTTTGGGCTGAAGAATGCAGGGGCAACATACCAAAGGGCTATGGTGACCTTATTCCACGATATGATGCATAAAGAGATTGAGGTGTATGTTGATGACATGATTTCCAAATCTCGAACAGAAAAGAAACATATTAAAGTCTTGAGGAAGTTGTTCCTGAGATTGAGGAAGTTTCAGTTGAAGCTTAATCCAGTAAAGTGCTCATTCGGAGTTAGGTTGGGGAAATTATTGGGTTTTGTGGTCAGCAAAAAAGGAATAGAAGTTGACTCAGACAAGGTTAGAGCCATATGAGAACTGCCTCCACCACGTACTCAGAAGGAAGTTCGGGGTTTTCTTGGAAGGTTGAATTATATAGCTCGGTTTATTTCACAATTAACCGAGAAATGTGATCCTATATTTTGCCTTCTTAGAAAACACAACCAAGGTATTTGGGATAAAGAATGCCAGAATGCCTTTGATAAAGTCAAGCAATACTTGTTAAACGCTCCAGTGTTATCTCCGCCCAATCCAGATAGACCATTAATTCTGTACTTATCAGTGTTTAGTAATTCTATGGGATGTGTGCTTGGTCAACATGACGAGACAGGAAGAAAAGAGAAGGCGATATATTACCTCAGTAAGAAATTCACTGAATGTGAGATGAGATATTTGCCAATTGAGAAGTTGTGTTGTGCTTTGATCTGGACGACTTGAAGGCTGAGGCAATATATGCTATATCATACGACTTGGCTAATTTTAAAACTTGATCCATTAAAGTACATGATGGAGTCAACAGCCCTAAATAGAAGAATGGCAAGGTGGCAAGTACTGCTTTCGGAGTTTGATATAGTCTATGTGAGTCAAAAGGCTATAAAAGGAAGCGCGATAGCAGAATTTCTGGCTAGCAAAGCTCTAGAAGATTATGAGCCATTGAGATTTGATTTCCCTAATGAGGAGTTGATGTGTGTGGCAACTACTGAAGAATATCCATGAAAGCTGAATTTTGACGGTGCATCCAATGCGGTAGGAAATGGAATTGGGGTAGTCTTGGTATCCCCAAATGGTGATCATTATTCATTTACATGTAAATTGGATTTTGACTACACGAACAATATGGCCGAGTATGAAGCATGCATTATGGGAATTCGAGTGGCCAAAGAGTGAAAAATTAGAACCCTAGAAGTATATGGAGACTCTGTGTTGGTAATTTACCAACTTAGGGGTGAATGGGAGACAAGGGATCCAAAATTGATTAATTATCGAAAGGTGGTTTTGGAGTTACTTGAGGAGTTTGATAACATCACCTTCAATTATCTCCCACGGGACGAAAATCAGATGGCAGATGCTTTAGCAACACTGGCTTCCATGATTAAATCAAATAAAAAAGAGGATGTGAGACCAATTCAGATGAGTATTTTGAGGTTCCAGCTCATTGTTGTAACATAGAAGAAGAGGAAAAGGATGGCCATCCTTGGTATCAAGATATATTACGGTATGTGAGAAATTGTGAATATCCTGAGCAAGCAACTGAGAATGACAAAAGAACCTTGAGGAGGTTAGCCTGCGAATATGTACAAGACGAGGACATCCTTTATAAAAGAAGGAAAGATCAGGTGCTTTTGAGATGTGTCAACACTGTGGAAGCCAGACAAATCTTGGAAGAAGTACATGAAGGTGTTTGTGAGACACATGCTAACGGCTTTACAATGGCAAGGCAAATAATGAGGTTTGGATACTATTGGTCTACTATGGAAGGAGATTGTATCAGCTATGCCAAGAAGTGTCATAAATGCCAGATATATGAGGACAAGATTCATGTACCACATTCACCTTTGCATGTTATGACTTCTCCATGGCCCTTTTTCATGTGGGGCATGGATGTCATTGGGCCAATATCACCAAAATCTTCGAATGGGCATCGTTTCATTTTCGTGGTTATTGACTACTTCACGAAATGGGTAGAGGCAGCTTCATATGCTAGTGTTACCAAGTCAACAGTAAGTCGATTCTTGAGAAAGGAGATTATTTGTTGGTATGGAATGCTTGAGAGGATCATATCAAACAATGCATTGAACTTGAATAACAGCACGATTGCAGAAGTCTGCAGCCAATTCAAGATCAAACATCATAATTCATCTCCATATCGCCCAAAAATGAATGGGGTAGTGGAAGCTGCCAACAAAAATATCAAGAAGATAGTGGGAAAATGACTGAGACCTACAGAGATTGGCATGAGAAATTACCATTTGCATTCTCCGCCTATCGAATGTCCGTCAGAACCTCTACTTTGGTTTATGGGATGGAGGCAGTGTTACCCATTGAAGTGGAAATACCTTCTCTTTGAATTTTGTCAGAGATAAAGCTGGATGAAGCAAAATGGATTCAATCACGGTATAATCAATTAAACTTGATTGAAGAAAATAGGCTAAAGGCTATTCGTCACGGTCAGATGTATCAGAAGTGAATGATGCGCGCTTATGACAAGAAAGTTCATCCAAGAGAATTTCACGAAGGGGACCTTGTATTGAAAAAGATTCTTCTCATACAGAAGGACTTTAGGGGAAAATGGATGCCGAATTGGGAAGGGCCGTATGTTGTGAAGAAGGCTTTCTCTGGCGGTGTACTGATTTTGACAGAAATGGATGGGAAGAGTTACCCAATCCAGTGAATTTAGACTCAGTCAAGAAGTACTTTGTCTAAAGAGAAGGGAAGCCAAGGCGAAAACCCGCAAAGGGCGCTTTGAGACTTCTAAAAAAAAATAAAAAATGGAGAGGCCAAGGTGAAAACCCACAAAGAGCGCCTTGAGACCAAAGGGGTTTTGAGTTGAAAACCCGAAAGGGCAGCTCAAATTTTGAAAAGCATGCAGTGACCTTGCTATACTGGATTCGACAAGAAGTGGAGTGTGTTGCATACCGGGGCATCAAAAAAGTACTTTGGATCTTCTAAACACATGTTAAACTCAAAGCAGTCTTCATGAAGTTTGGATACAGAAGCCCAAGCTGTGATATGTAGGGCATCGGCTTTTTGTCCTGTTTACTATCTTTGGATTCTTTTTCTTCTCAAAGATATGTTTTCAGATCAATTTCCTTTTGTATTTTTGATAATTTATCTAACTATTCTCAAGATCAAATTATTCGTCTTCCATTATTCATAAAGTGTGTTGCATCAAATAATGATTGATGAACTAAATATTTTTACAAACGAAGTTTTGCATATTACTCTGAAAATCTCTAGATAATACGAGAAACTAAAACAAAATAATTGTTTGAAGAATTCCCATGAGTGAGGGTCTGAGGTACTCGAGAAAATTTCTTCTTCAGTCCAAAAGATGATTGGACAATTCAAACGATTCAATCCTAGAAGCGAATCATCTCCAGTAGGCCGTAACATTCGAAGAATGGTATAATAGGACCAATTTGATTTAAAGCATATGAGCAGAATATGATTGATACTTCGAGTAAAATAAAGATGAAACTTTGATGGATGAATGAGTAAAGACGTCTGAAATAGGAGTCATTTTCATAACATTTTGCATCATAATATGTCTAATTAGGAGCATTTGACTCATTTCGATCATGGCATCCTAATCATTAGACATGAGCACATACGCATTCTACAAGTTATGTCCTTTAGGGGACAATGTAGATCATTGATAGTAGATTTGGCATCTCTGTATTGATGGGGAACAAATCGAAGAAGTAGTGTAACACCCCTATCCCGTAACCGTCGCCGGAATAAGATGAGGCGTTACCAGAAATTAGGAATCAGATCAGAAGAATAAAATTCTATAAGTAAACATTCAAAAGATGCCATATTCGCATCGCTTATATACATTAACCAAAATATCCTCCCACTACTAGTCTATTCTATACATGCCATAAGATAATCCAAAACATAGCAGTACCAGACAGTGGATAGTGATAGTGTGACTAGTTGCTGACGATCCCCGAGCCTGTAGCTTCGAAATGAGATCTATAAAACAGAGGAAACAAAGTAAACAGAGTAAGCATTACAATGCTTAGTAAGTTTTAAGCAGTGTCAACAGATAACAATCAAATTATAACATAGTTGTTCGTATTTTTATTTCACTCTTCCTTCGGGCATACCATCCCTTTTACCGAATATGCACATCTCATCATATACAATAGGCAGACAAACTTTCACATAAAAGTGAGCTCATGTGACATAGATATATTGTATAATTTCACATAACCTCTCACACTGATCCGATGTCACATAAATATAGGAATAGTCTCATAGATTGCTCACGTATGCATCACATGACTACCTTATGATTTAGTTCAAATCAAGCTCACATATAAACTTGCAGTCCATACCTGTTTAACCTTTCGCATTGAATATATTTCTAAGCAATTCTTATTACGAAGTCTTATAGCTTTAACCTTTACTCGGATTATCGGCGAAACCTTTAGCTCAGATGAAATCTCCACACGAAGTTATCGGGTCTTACCCGAACAAAATTTTCACACGTAGTCATCGGGTCTTACCCGGACTGTAACACCCCGAACCCGAGACCGACACCGGAGTCGGACACGAGATGTTAACAAACTTTGAAAAATTTTTCCAGACACTGCCCAGTCTGAGTACTAGTCGCTTCAAAAATCATATCTTGAGTTTCACAACTCGAAAATCAGTTTTGTGATTTTTCCCTAAAACTAGACTCATGTCCCCACCTATGTATTTTTTTCTAGAATTTTTGGTCTGGCCAATTAGTACAGTTTATTAGTCAAAGTCTCCCATGTTACAGGGGTCGACTACACTGACCTTTTCCCATTACGACTTGGATATCTCTCTGCACAGAGCTTCAATACTGATGCCGTTTGTTTCTATGGAAACTAGACTCACATACATATATGGTATGACCCCTAATTATCTCTGGTCAATTTATAGTGAATTTCCAAAGTCGGAACAGTGAATCCAGAAACTGTTCTGGCCCTGTTCCACAAGAACCCGAATATCTCTTACTGTACTGCTCATATGATTGTTTCGTTACTTTCATATGAAAGTAGATTCATCAAGGTTCAATTACATAATTTATTCACTATTTAATTCCACTCCTACGAATTCTTGTGATTTTTCCAATCCACACCACTGCTGCTGTCAGCCTCTGTTTTCAAAGTAAACCTTACCTATTTTCGGGGTTTCATGGACCAACTAGGGCCTTGTCATACATATGCCCACATATGATCATACTTAGCCATTCCAATGGCTGGTCATTTGCTCAACACTTCCATTCCAACTATAGTTACATCATGAAACCATCTATACATTCATAAACACGAATGGTCTAATGCCATACTCCACTTCTACAAGCCATTTTCGCATGGCTGTACACTTATACATTTCATAAATTACTCGAAAAACAACAATGGGTAGTCCTATACATGCCATATCAAAATTCAACCAAAATAGTACCCAAAAGAGCCTTTGATAGTGTGGGCGACTTCGACTTCAAGATCCCGAGTCCGATAGCTGGAGAACCAAAAATCTATAAAACAGAGGAGCAGTGTAACGAGTAAGCAATTTATGCTTAGTAAGTTTTGAGCAAGGAATTCCAGCATAAACAAAGAATAACACACATTTAGCTAAACGGAATATTTCATAATACGCAATTTACCGATATCAAACTTGCTTCACAACATTAACAACCCTTATGTACATACACAATAGACTAACTTAGCCGAAGGCCGGTAGCTCGTTTATCAACTGAGCGAACATTTATTTGTAAGGGCTCGATTAAATTCAACACATACGTAACATATCCCCATATTGGGATGTTTTTCGAGTATTCGCTGGAATTTTACAGCAAGCTCATTCATTACCAAATCACGTACCTTCGGGATTTAACCGGATATAGCTCCTCGTTCAAATGCCTTCGGGACATAGCCCGGTTTTAGTAACTCACACAATGCCTTCGGGACATAACCCGGATTTAATAACTCGCACGAATGCCTTCGGGACTTAACCCGGATTTAGTATCTCGCACAAAGGCCTTCGGGGCTTAACCCGGAATTTGTATCTCGCACAAATGCCTTCGGATCTTAGTCCGGATATATTCACTTAGCACAAAGCCTTCGGGACTTAGCCCGGACAGCATTCAATTAATCATGCACATCTAACAATAATTCATGGCACATTCATATTTCATTTTCATTTGCGAAACTCAAACACAAGGCACATATCGTCCTTGCACATTCGGCTCAATAGCCACACATAGAGCATGATTTAATCACATCGTAATTTAAGCTCTCTTACTCAAGAACTTACCTCGGGTGTTGTCGAACGATTCCGCTAGCTATTCAACCACTTTTTCCTTCCCTTTATTGGATTTATTTCCCCTTTGCTCTTGAGCTTAATTAAACAAATAAATTGATTTCATCATTTAGGCATCAAAAAGATGAACACAAGGCACTTAGCCCATATTTATACATTAGACATTAAAGTCTCATACATGCAAAAATCATGCATCAACACAACATATTAGCTAATTTCTTTCCCCTTGGCCGAATATGCATGTCTATTTTTGGGGTCGATTTCAACACTTAATACACACATATACATACTAGTAAAGCATCCTCCCCCTTTTCATCAATTTAACACATGCATTGCTCATTAACATGCAAAGTTACATTCGGCCTTAGCACACATCTTGCTAGCCGATTCTTCTCCATTTAGCAACCAATGCACATATGTGCTCACACAAAAATGCTAAAAAGGAGGTTCAAGAATCATCAAGCCATCATCACATGCATCATTAACAAGCTTCATATTTTGCATGCAATGGCATTAACCCAACCTCTACCTAGGCCGAATCTTAACTCATCCTCATGCCTCATCACCACAACATCAAACACCAACCAAGAATGATGCATCCATGGTCAAGTGCCAATTCCATCACATAGCAAGATTTAGACCATGGGCTAGGTAGAACTCAAGCTAACAACTAAAACATGCATGCATCTCATGGAACATCATCAAACATACCTTAGCCTAGCTACATGCATGGCCGAATCTCTTCACCTTTCTTCTTCTTTCCTCCTTAAAATTTTTGGCCAAGGATGAACCAAAGGATGAGAAAATTTTTTCTTTGTTTTTCTTTCTAATTTAGGCTAAATGAAGGTGAGAAAAGGATGAACAAAGATCTTCTCCTCTCTTTTCTTTAGCTCACGGCAATGGGGGGGAAAAGAATCAACTACACACTTTTTTTTTTATATTCATCATACTCCTTTTCATTATTTAATTTCCATGCCTATTATTTTATTTTTTTCCACCCATGATGCACCAACAAAACATGTCTATGACATGTCTTGGCCATCAAACTTGGTCTACCATGCTTGTCATGGCCGGCCACTACTAGTAGGGGGGGAATTTGACATGCAAGTCCCCCCTTTGTCCACATGCACTAATAGGTCCTCACACATTGACCTATCACATTTTAGAATTTTCTCACATAAGTCCTATTGACTAAATTCACATGAAATCAACCAAATTGAAGCTTGAAATTTTCACACATTCATAATTACATATTCTAGACAATAAGTATCACATTCAAACATTTTGGTGACTCGGTTTAGCGGTCCCGAAACCACTTCCCGACTAGGGTCAACTTTGGGCTGTCACACGGACAAAATCTCCACACGTAGTCATCGGGTCTTACCCAGACATAGTCACCACATATGGTCATCTGGTCTTTAATCCCAGGTTTACATCATAGAGTTTCATGCATATTTATTCACATGTTACAACATTCAAATCGACTATCATATTTGTAATTAATTTACCTTATCAAATATCTAATAAAACACACCCTCCACCGTTTGTCATTTGGCCACAATATATATATACACATCTCATACATATCTCACATTAGCCATTTGGCTTTACCATATATCCATCTCATACACGTTTCGCATTAGCCATTCGGCTTTACCTCATATCTATCTCATACACATTTCGCATTAGCCATTCGGCCTTACCACATATATACATGTTCACATTCATCACATTGGCCATTCGGCCTTATCTCATATATGCATGTTCACATTCATCACATTGGCCATTCGGCCTTATCACACATACGCGTGTTCACATTCATCACATTGGCCATTCGGCCTTATCACACAGACGCATGTTCACATTCATCACATTGGCCATTCGGCCTTATCACACATACGCACGTTCACATTCATCACATTGGCCATTCGGCCTTATCACACATACGCGTGTTCACATTCATCACATTGGCCATTCAGCCTTATCACGCATATATATACAGGTTCACATTCATCACATTTTCCATTTGGCCTTATCTCATATATACACATTCATATTCATCACATAAAATCCTAAATCAAAATATAAATGTCCATGTATTCACATCACAATTATCCAAATATACTTCACATACCACATATACTTTCATGTATACACTTTGTCTTGGCTGAATCTACATCTATCATTTTCCGATGGGTAATTCAATTTCAAGCCATACTATCATTTCATATTCGAATACTTATAAACTTACAAATTTCACAAATTTTAATATCAAAGATCCATCTAACACTCATATATCATTTTATAACATCACAATTTAGAATTCACGTATGAGTTTAATCAATAGCTTATGAGCAACTAAAACAAGTTTTATCCATGTTTACAACATGACCACAATTTCTCTACATCCTGAGCAACAGTCGTTAAATTATTTGTAACTAGGGCTACAAAATTCCAAATTATATGACGTTAATTTTCCCAGAATATAGACTCATATATCTTCCATCCATAAAATTTTCAGAATTTTAGGTTTGGCCAATCAATACCAGATATTTCTTAAAGTTTCCCCTGTTTCACTGTTTGACTAATCTGACCACTCTTCACTACGAATCAAATTTCTCATTGTACAGAATTCAAAATATGTTCTATTTGATTTCATTTGAAACTAGACTCATTAAGGAGTCTAAGCATATAAATTTTATCTTATAACCATTTTTGTACAAATTATAATGATTTTCTAAATACAGAACAGGGGATTTCGGAGTCATTCCGACACTGTCTCACACAACTTTAAATATCTCTTTATAGGAAATTTCTTTGCTCACACGGTCTCTTTTACAAGAAACTAGACTAATTAATCTTTGATTACATATTTTATTCAGCCTATAATTCCACACCAACAATTTATGGTGATTTTCTAAAACCACGTTACTGCTGCTGTCCTAAGCAAATTATTACAATTTGCTCTTAAATTTCCACGTCCAAAAACTTATGAACTTACCATTTGAGTTTAAAACATATCATGGCCACATCATATCTTATTAAATCAACTCATTATGTCCTATTATGATTGAATTTACTCAACATTTAATCACTTAAAACTTACAAAGGAATCAAACTCAAATACTTAAGAACTTACTTTGTGTTGGGTAAAACGGTTCCAACTCGGCTACTCGATGTTCTTTGCTTTGCCCTTGCTTGATTCCCCTCCTTTACCCTCTTGAGCTTTCTACCTTATGCTTTTGGGCCATTCGGACACATACACATATACATATTTGTATATTAGGTAACCACCCTTACTAACTACCCATTTTAGTCGATTTTATACAACCAAAGGTAATATCACAAATGGGCATACTTATATAGCCGAATGTGCTAAAATTAGATTTAACATCACCTATACACTTGATTAAATGGCTGAATACCTATACTATCAATTATAGTATCATTTTTATTCTTTCAAACACATAGTTTCCTCCCATGAACACTTGGCCGAATTTTTTTCTTCTAATCTAGCATAGCTTCACATCTATTTGTAACATCATATAAATCCACATATAACTACATTTCTACCTAAATCTTTTTTCACCTTCCTATTATTTCCCTTCACAACCTCAAAAGCACCATACTCTTAGCATTTACCTCTCTCTAACCGTATGCCATTTAATTACTTATTTAGGTAGAAAATTAACATATGGGACATGATAAGACATTGGCTACTAGCTAGATTTTCACAAAAATTTAACAAAACTAACATGAATCCTACCTTAATCTTCCCTTATGATGGCCGAATATCTTAGAACATTTCTCCCCTCCTTCCTTAGCTCACGGCACTTCAAGAAAAGAAAGAAGATGAATACTTTCTCTTGCTTTCTTATTTTATTCCCCTTTCTGTTTTTTTTGATCTATTTTAATCATTTACTAATAAAAGCATCATTAAAAATTCAACTTAATGGAAGAACCATCCTTGCTTGGCCGGCCACTACTTGAGGTTTGGGTGATTTGACATGCAAACCCAAGTTTCCTCACTTTGTTATCATTTGATCCTTACATATTCCCCTATCATATTTTCTTAGGTTCTCAACTAAGTCAATCACATGAAATTCACCTTCATAAGTCTAAATTAAAACATCAAATTTTCACACATGCACTAATATACATAGAGGATACGCAACCAAATTTTAAATAAATTTTGGGACTCGGTTTTGTGGCCCCGAAACCACATTCCGACTAGGGTCTAATTAGGGGTGTCACAACTCCCCCCTTTAGGGATTTTCGTCCCCGAAAATTTCCACCGATGCATAGGTTAGGACAACGTTCTCTTATTGAATTATATCCACAAAGACATTAGCTCATTGATAGCAATTGTAATTCATTATTGATTTCGCATCGATCTATAAAATCATTTTCTTATCTTAAAACAAATACATAAACATTTCTACAAGTATGCACATGTGTCTCATTTCCTTGATTTCATAAGCAATAATTACTTAAATTAATTCACAAATGCATTTCAAACACATATAAATCACATATTAACATGTATAATTCATATCATCAACCCACATATTCGTAACTCACATTTTTATTCATGTATAAGCTGTAACCTGACCGAAAATACACATATACTCAAACATCCCAACAAATATCCTTTATAACTCCATCGTATCTCAATATTCAACTTAACTTATTTCCGACAGAAAATCAACTTCCACACACCTGAACATTTAATTCATTTAGCACCTTCAATCACCGTTAACACTACCCGTATACAGTCGATTAAGCATAAAGCCTAATATAATATACTGACATGAGATTTATTCTAGCACATAACTCATATATCCAAAATTATCACCATTCATCAGAAATTCTTACCAACTTTCAAATGTCAAGACTTAGTCAAAATAATTTCTTGAACATAATTAACAAAATAGTGTTTATTCGCACTAGCACATATAACTGCATATACCGAGAATCTCGTATTTATAATGTATATATATATCACATACCTTGTCAATTTAATGTCTCGAACTCATTTCATTACCAATTTAACACAATGTTGTATAATCTCCGACTCTAGTTAGTTCACCAGTGTTTAGTCCATTTAACGAATTTTCTCTTTAGGTCTTACTTACTATTACAAATCAATGCCATCGTCTCACACGAGGTCATACATGAAACACACTTCGCATATGCAGTGCCCACTGACTGATTTCGCACACATAGCGCTCGATTAAAGAACTTGCACACATAGTGCCTCAATTTCTGATCTGGCACACATAGTGGTCGGTTGAAGAACTTGCACACACAGTGCCTCATGATTCCAGCACGAATGCCTTCGAGGTTTAGCCCGGATATATCACTAGCACGAATGCTTTTCGGGACATAGCCCGGATACATCACTAGCACGAATGCTCTTCGGGACTTAGCCCGGATACATCACTAGCACGAATGCTCTTCGGGACTTAGCCCGGATACATCGCTAGCACGAATGCTCTTCGGGACTTAGCCCGGATACATCACTAGCACGAATGCTCTTCGAGACTTAGCCCGGATACATCGCTAGCGCGAATGCTCTTCGGAACTTAGACCGGATACATCGCTAGCACGAATGCTCTTCGGAACTTAGCCCGGATACATCGCTAGCACGAATGCTCTTCGGGACTTAGCCCGGATACATCACTAACACGAATGCTCTTCGGAACTTAGCCCGGATACATCACTAGCACGAATGCTCTTCGGGACTTAGCCCAGATATATCATACTAAACTTTTATACATATTTATCCATCAAGTATACATTTCACTAATTTATCACATTCCTTAGGGCTTATATTTCTAGTTCGCACATGATATATGCATATCATAAAATTCATTGCATCATTTGAAAAAAGCACATACCAAAATCAACAAGTACATTTGGCATAGCATACCATATTCGTAATTTAATCTTTTCTCAATTTTGACACATCATAAGCATGTTCCAATGCTCTCAATACCCTCTGCCACAGCTCGTTCAGGATCAAAATTTATTATTATACGAAAAACACATTTTAACTGTCAGAAATCATCACACTATCATTTTATCACTTTATGGCATGTATAGCTAGACTCACACGAGCTACGTTAGTCCTAGAATCGACTAAACCGTAGCTCTGATACCAATAAAATGTAACACCCCTATCCCGTAACCGTCGCCGGAATAGGATGAGGCGTTACCAGAAATTAGGAATCAGATCAGAAGAATAAAATTCTATAAGTAAACATTCAAAAGATGCCATATTCGCATGGCTTATATACATTAACCAAAATATCCTCCCACTACTAGTCTATTCTATACATGCCATAAGATAATCCAAAACATAGCAGTACCAGACAGTGGATAGTGATAGTGTGACTAGTTGTTGACGATCCCCGAGCCTGTAGCTTCGAAATGAGATCTATAAAACAGAGGAAACAAAGTAAACGGAGTAAGCATTACAATGCTTAGTAAGTTTTAAGCAGTGTCAACAGATAACAATCAAATTATAACATAGTTGTTCGTATTTTTATTTCACTCTTCCTTCGGGCATACCATCCCTTTTACCGAATATACACATCTCATCATATGCAATAGGCAGATAAACTTTCACATAAAAGTGAGCTCATGTGACATATATATATTGTATAATTTCACATAACCTCTCACACTGATCCGATGTCACATAAACATAGGAATAGTCTCATAGATTGCTCACGTATGCACCACATGACTACCTTATGATTTAGTTCAAATCAAGCTCACATATAAACTTGGAGGCCATACCTGTTTAACCTTTCGCATTGAATATATTTATAAGCAATTCTTATTACGAAGTCTTATAGCTTTAACCTTTACTCGGATTATCGGTGAAACCTTTAGCTCAGATGAAATCTCCACACGAAGTTATCCGGTCTTACCCGAACAAAATCTCCACACGTAGTCATCGGGTCTTACCCGGACAAAATCTCCACACGTAGTCATCAGGTCTTACCCGGACATAGTCACCACATATGGTCATCTGGTCTTTAATCCCAGGTTTACATCATAGAGTTTCATGCATATTTATTCACATGTTACAACATTCACATCGACTATCATATTTGTAATTAATTTACCTTATCAAATATCTAATAAAACACACCCTCCACCGTTTGTCATTTGGCCACAATATATATATACACATCTCATACATATCTCACATTAGCCATTTGGCTTTACCATATATCCATCTCATACACGTTTCGCATTTGCCATTCGACTTTACCTCATATCTATCTCATACACATTTCGTATTAGCCATTCGGCCTTACCACATATATACATGTTCACATTCATCACATTGGCCATTCGGCCTTATCTCATATATGCATGTTCACATTCATCACATTGGCCATTCAGCCTTATCACACAGACGCATGTTCACATTCATCACATTGGCCATTCGGCCTTATCACACATACGCACGTTCACATTCATCAGATTGGCCATTCGGCCTTATCACACATACGCGTGTTCACATTGATCACATTGGCCATTCGGCCTTATCACGCATATATATACAGGTTCACATTCATCACATTTGCCATTTGGCCTTATCTCATATATACACATTCACATTCATCACATAAAATCCTAAATCAAAATATAAATTTCCATGTATTCACATCACAATTATCCAAATATACTTCACATACCACATATACTTTCATGTATACACTTTGTCTTGGCTGAATCTACATCTATCATTTTCCGATGGGTAATTCAATTTCAAGCCATACTATCATTTCATATTCGAATACTTATAAACTTACAAATTTCACAAATTTTAATATCAAAGATCCATCTAACACTCATATATCATTTTATAACATCACAATTTAGAATTCACGTATGAGTTTAATCAATAGCTTATGAGAAACTAAAACAAGTTTTATCCATGTTTACAACATGACCACAATTTCTCTACATCCTGAGCAACAGTCGTTAAATTATTTGTAACTAGGGCTACGAAATTCCAAATTATATGCCGTTAATTTTCCCTGAATATAGACTCATATATATTCCATCCATAAAATTTTCAGAATTTTAGGTTTGGCCAATCAATACCAGATATTTCTTAAATTTTCCCCTGTTTCACTGTTTGACTAATCTGACCACTCTTCACTACGAATCAAATTTCTCATTGTACAGAATTCAAAATATGTTCTATTTGATTTCATTTGAAACTAGACTCATTAAGGAGTCTAAGCATATAAATTTTATCTTATAACCATTTTTGTACAAATTATAATGATTTTCTAAATACAGAACAGGGGATTCCGGAGTCATTCCGACACTGTCTCACACAACTTTAAATATCTCTTTATAGGAAATTTCTTTGCTCACACGGTCTCTTTTACAAGAAACTAGACTAATTAATCTTTGATTACATATTTTATTCAGCCTATAATTCCACACCAAAAATTTATGGTAATTTTCTAAAACAACGTTACTGCTGCTGTCCTAAGCAAATTATTACAATTTGCTCTTAAATTTCCACGTCCAAACACTTATGAACTTACCATTTGAGTTTAAAACATATTATGGCCACATCATATCTTATTAAATCAACTCATTATGTCCTATTATGATTGAATTTACTCAACATTTAATCACTTAAAACTTACAAAGGAATCAAACTCAAATACTTAAGAACTTACTTTGTGTTGGGTAAAACGGTTCCAACTCGGCTACTCGATGTTCTTTGCTTTGCCCTTGCTTGATTCCCCTCCTTTACCCTCTTGAGCTTTCTACCTTATGCTTTTGGGCCATTCGGCTAATAACCATGTAATATCATTACTATCAATAATCCAATTACACATACACATATACATATTTGTATATTAGGTAACCACCCTTACTAACAACCCATTTTAGTCGATTTTATACAATCAAAGGTAATATCACAAATGGGAATACTTATATAGCCGAATGTGCTAAAATTAGATCTAACATCACCTATACACTTGATTAAATGGCCGAATACCTATACTATCAATTATAGTATCATTTTTATTCTTTCAAACACATAGTTTCCTCCCATGAACACTTGGCCGAATTTTTTCTTCTAATCTAGCATAGCTTCACATCTATTTGTAACATCATATAAATCCACATATAACTACATTTCTACCTAAATCTTCTTTCACCTTCCTATTATTTCCCTTCACAACATCAAAAGGACCATACTCTTAGCATTTACCTCTCCCTAACCGTATGCCATTTAATTACTTATTTAGGTAGAAAATTAACATATGGGACATGATAAGACATTGGCTACTAGCTAGATTTTCACAAAAATTTAACAAAACTAATATGAATCCTACCTTAATCTTCCCTTATGATGGCCGAATGTCTTAGAACATTTCTCCCCTCCTTCCTTAGCTCACGGCACTTCAAGAAAAGAAAGAAGATGAAGACTTTCTCTTGCTTTCTTATTTTATTCCCCTTTCTTTTTTTTTGATCTATTTTAATCATTTACTGATAAAAGCATCATTAAAAATTCAACTTAATGGAAGAACCATCCTTGCTTGGCTGGCCACTACTTGAGGTTTGGGTGATTTGACATACAAACCCAAGTTTCCTCACTTTGTTATCATTTGATCCTTACATATTCCCCTATCATATTTTCTTAGGTTCTCAACTAAGTCAATCACATGAAATTCACCTTCATAAGTCTAAATTAAAACATCAAATTTTCACACATGCACTAATATACATAGAGGATACGCAACCAAATTTTAAATAAATTTTGGGACTCGGTTTTGTGGCCCCGAAACCACATTCTGACTAGGGCCGAATTAGGGGTGTCACAAGTAGATTTGGCGTTTCTGTATTAGACGAGGAGTAGATCGAAGATAGCAGATCTGACATTCATGTATCGAAGCAGATCGAAGATGACAGATTTGGCGTCTCTGTATTAGACGGGGAGCAGATCGAAGATAGCAGATCTGAAATTCGTGTGTTTACATCGAAGTAGATCGAAGATGATAGATTTGGCGTCTCTGTATTAGACGGGGAGCAGATCAAAGATAGTAGATCTGACATTTGTGTGTTTGTATCGAAGCAGATAAAAAATGACAGATTTGCCATCTCTGTATTAGACGGGGAGCAGATCGAAGATAGCAGATCTGACATTTGTGTGTTTACATCAAAGCAGACCGAAAATGACAGATTCGGCATCTCTGTATTAGACGGGGAGCAGGTCGAAGATAGCAGATTTGACATTCGTGTGTTTACATCGAAGCAGATCGAAGATAGCAAATTTAGCGTCTCTGTATTTGACGGGGAGCAGATCAAGGATATTAACATGACATCTCTGAGTTTGCAAGGAGCAAATTGAAGACCATAAAGTCAGGATCCAATAATACCTGGCAAATTTGGCCTTTCTATAAGTCTTTGCTCTATTCCTATTATACAGCAATGAGCAAAGAGGGGCAGCTGTAATAGCCCAAATTCGCCCGGGCCCAATAAAAACAATAAACCAAAATAATTAAATGTTCAGTCCATTTACAAAGCCCACTGTTAATCCGACAGCCTAAACTACCCAGCAGCCCATTGCACCCTCAACCCAAAGATACACGGGGCCCAAAAGGCCCAAATCAGTTAGCAGGTTAGGAAACCGTAGGGTTTACGGAAGCTTCGCACTGCAAGCACTCCAATCGTCACGACCCTTCGTCTCGCGCTGTTCCAGTGACCCTTCATCGACGCCTCCATCAGCGCCGTGACTCCAGCTCTGTATCGTGCTGTAATCGGTGTACGAATCAACTCCAGCGCACTCACCGCCATGATATCCTCGTTGGTTTCTGAAAAAAGGAAAGAACCACAGTAAAAAAGAGAAGCAAACATGGAAAGAAATCAAAGATTTCTTTCCCAAAATGTAACAATTGACAGAAGGCTATAAAAGCCTCTTTTCTAATCTGTAAGAGCGACACGATTGATCAGATATAAAAACACAGAGAAACAGATTATAGATTTTTTAGCTTTGCCAAAAAACAAAGGTGATTCTTCTTGCTTTATTTTCTTTACTTTCCTCTTGGATACCTGCATTTCATACATACAAAGTACTATAAAAAATAAAAAGAGGATTACCTCTCGATTAGCTGTGAAAAGTGAAGCTTTTCGAATCCCGACCGTCGTACGTGGGAGCCCGATGATGGAGGCTCGACGGAGTTCCGAGGGCCTGCTCTCTGTCCTCTTTCAGAGGTTTTTTTTAGTTTTTTTAAAAACGAGTTAAAAATGAATTTCTGGGGCCAAAATTTGGAACGGTGTCGTTTTGCTTAAAACGATAGGCTTCAAAACAGTGTCGTTTCAAAGGCAGGGATCCGTTCGTTGACCCGTGACCCGAGAAGGAGCCGCGTGTTTTTGTTTAAAGGGCTAATTGCCCAATTGATCCTTCCATATTTTTAATATTTATAATTTCATTTTATTTTTATTTTAATTTGGCCCTAACATTTTATTTTTGTTTCACTTTAGCCTTAATGGCCATTATAAAACTTATTTTGGGAACGACGTCGTTTTGGGATTAGGGCTAATTGCCCAGTAAGTCTCTCGGATTTTAGTGCGCGTTTCAATTAGGTCCAAATTTTTATTATTTTAAAATTAACCCAAGAGTTTTATTTTTATTTAATTTTAATCCTTTTTAAATTTTTTATATATGATTTATTTATTTTAAATATTTTATATATTATTTATTTTTACTATAAACATTATTTATATATGTAAAAAATTATTATATATTATTTTTATTTATGTATTATTTATTATATTATTTATATTTTATTATATATATTATTCATTATATTATTTTTATTTCATTATATATTATATTATATTATATTATATTATAATTTATTATTTATTATTATGTATAATTTTAAAAAATTGTAAATTATTATTAAATAATACATATATCATTATTAAATATTTAGTATATTATGTAATATTCTAAAATTTGCTATAAAGTTTTGTCCCTATTTAATATAATATTATTTTTATAAAATATATTAAATTATTATATCATATAATATTTTTTAAAATTAATTAACCATTTTTTTTAAAAAAATTCTCCTTTATTATTTATATATTGTTTTAAATATTTTTAATACCTCATTTATTTTTAACGGTATTTAGTTTTCATCTTTATTTTTTGACTTATTTTACATATGTTCATAATTTATTGATTTATTTTCGTATTTTTTTATATTTAGTATTGTTTTAGTATGTTAATTTTATCTCATAAATTATTTGTATTTTTTATGTTATTTATTGTTTTTATATATATTTGTATGGAAATTGATCATTTATGTTGCTATTTTAGGTTATACTTGTATGAAATATTAATTTTATATTTTATGTTTATTATTTTCTATGTTTATTTGCAGGACATGTAAATGTATATATTGTGTAGTGTATATTGTTATTTATTATTTGCTATGTTATATTCGCATGAAGTATTAATGTATGAATTATATAGTTTAGTATTGATATCTTGTAATATGTTAATACTATATCCTGATTGCATCATTGTTTTAAAAATATATACCCAAAAATGTTTTAAAAAACGAGGCAATGTTTTTGTGTTTAGGGATTCGGGAAATAGTGCCCTAATGTGCTGGGTTGCGATTCCCTGTTTGTCTAAATACATAAAATATCCTTCTAAATGAATTTTGTAAATTACGAGATGATTTTAGTTACGAGAGTTTAAGAATATCGTGTCCAATTGTGCTGGATGTGATGTTCGTATTCTTTCGGGGCAAAGGAATATCAATTTCCAACTCAAATTATTTCGGTTTTAAAAAGGGATCCTTTTTTAAATTCTTTCAAACTTTTAACATTAAGATAGAAAACTATTAAATTTGGAACCAATTTTGGGCGTTGCGAGGGTGCAAATCTTCCTTCGTACGTAACCGACTCCCGAATCCGTTTTCTCACATTTTCGTAGACCAAAATGTTTTATAAGGTGATCCAATCACACCTTAAAAGGTTGGTGGCGACTCCCGTTTTCGTTTTTCAAAAAGTCAAACGCCGTTTTTTAAACACCTAAAAAATGGTTTCGACAATATTTACATGACAATTCAATTCAATTCACATATCATTTGATATCTCAAATTTACAAATGCATAATTTCAATGAAGATTTCTATTAAGGTTCTAACTCATTTAACAATTAAATAATCCATTCCACATTTCATTTCTATTTCATATCCTTTTTGCCATTTCAATAACAACAATTACATTTCATATAGTTTCTTTTCAATCATATTGATTTTGAGGGCTTAATCAATATAACCATTTCAATCATAAACCTTTCATTTTTATCTTTTAACTCCATATTAACAAGTCTCGGACTCGGACGGATACATGGATCCAACTAATACAACAGTTTGGCACCTAGTGCCTTATCAGATAAATCCATAGCAAATTGTTGCGTCCAACACTATCAATAAGTTTGAAACCCAATGTCTCATCAGTTGAACCAAAGCAATTGGCGCCTAATGCCTCATCGATTCATAGTCGAAGAATCTTTGATCTCTTCGTATCCTATGGCATGCCAAGTTTATTCGACTTTGCCCGAATCGTTAATAGGTTTTTCTTTCCATCTGTCAACACTAACCAATGTTTAAATTTCATATTTACTCTCAACAAATATACTTGTGTTAAAATTAATATCAGCCATGATTATTCCAAATATATCCAATTCATACATTTATAAATAAAAACATACATTTATCAAATATGCACAATTTAATCCTCATAATCACCAATTGATTCAAGTCAGCCCATTTAAACAAGAATTCTCACCTCAAATGCTTGCCATGAAAAACAAATCAATATGCATCAATTTATAAGTTAGTTCGGATTACAAAAACACAAACCATAAACTCTAAGCTATTTGTCGATGACTTTGTCTTTTCCTTTCTTTTTCGAGGAATCTGGGTCAAAGTTAGCTATGTGTTAAAACAAACATAATAAATTATCAATACATAGCCAATTTCACATTGAATTTCTAATTTTATTCAACTTTTACATTTTATTCAATTTAGTCCCTAAAACCAAGATTAACATAACTTTCACATTTAGCCCTTTAATTTTATGCCGAATTCACAAGAGTCCCTATAGGACTTCCTATTTTATAGTTATACCACCAATTTCACAAATTATACATTTTAGTCCCTACTATAATAAATCAACAATTGACTTTACTATTTAGTCATTTTTCACTTCTAACCTAAAAATATATCAAATTGGTCACTAAAACTTCATCTATTCAACTAAAGTAACATCCTTAAAATTTGACAATAATGAAAAATACAACATGGGTCAACTAGCTTGAGGTTCCAGGATTTCGAAAACATAAAAATTACAAGAAAATTGACTAAATTGATTAACCAATTAAGCTTGGAAACCTTAAAACCCCAAGGTAGTTCATTTTTCTCCCTTGTTTCTTTGCTTCTAAAGTTTAGAAAAATAAAGAGAAATTTGCTTTCTCTTTAAATCTACTTATGTTTTTTTTTTGTTATGGTTTTTTGTTTAATGTTTTATTTTTATAATATTTTATATATTATAAATATAAATATTAACACATAACTGACCATCCATTCCTTTATTTAGGGTTTATTTTCCATTTATGTCTCTTATAATAAGTTCTAACTATATATCCTTAACAATTTACACTTTTGTCACATATGTGATTTAGTCTCTGTACTTAAATTAAGCACTAATTCAACAAAATTACTAAACCGAAATTCAATTCACTTCTAAATAACTCTGTAAATATTTAATAAAAATATTTACGAGTCTGGTTTACAAAATTGGGGTTCTGAAACCACACTTTCTGACACCACTAACTTCCGAGTCGTGACAATTCTCTCCCCTAAATAAATTTTGTCCCCGAAATTACCTGAAAAGAGGTTAGATACTGGTATCTCATTCTTTCTCTGTCTCCCAAGTCGCTTCCTCGATGCTATGGCTACGCCACAAAATTTTCACGAGCGGAACATGTTTATTTTGCAATTCTTTCACCTGGTAAGCTAAATTTCGACATGTTCTTCATCGTATGATAAATTAGGTTGAATTTCAATTTCTTCTTCCAAAATAATGTGAGATGGATCCGGTCAGTATCTCCTAAGCATAGAGACATGAAAAAAATCATGTAATTTTTGTAACTTTATCGGCAATGCCAATCGATACGCAACTGGTCAAACCCTTTCAATATTTTATACAGTCTGATAAATCGTGGGTTCAGCTTTCCTTTTCATCTGAAATGAAAGAATTTCTTCCACGACAAAACCTTTAAAAAGACTGTCACCCACAACAAATTTGATGTCTCGCTGTTCTAAATCTGCTTATGATTTCTATCTATCGGAAGTTATTTTCAATCTATCTTGAATTACCTTAACTATATCTTCCGTTTCTTGAATCAATTTTAGCCCAACAACTTTTCTTTCACACAAATCTGAGAGCAAACAAGTGTTCAACACCTACGACCATACATGCTTCATATGGAGCCATTTCAATGCTTGACTAGAAACTGTTATAGTACACAAATTGGGCCAAAGGTAAATAACATTCTCAACCTGATTTAAAATCAATTACATAGGCTCTAAACATATCTTCCAAAATCTGAATAACACGCTCAGATTTCGCTTTCGTCTGCAGGTGAAAGGCCGTGTTGAAGTTAAGTCTTGTAGCTAGAGATTCATGCAACTATTTCCAGAATCTCGAAGTGAACCGTGGATCTCAAATGTAAACTTTGACAAGCTTCAACAATGACCAATCGGTTCTAACAGCAACAAAATAAGCTCATTTCTTAAATCGATCAACTATTACCTAAACAACATTCCCTTTGCTCGAAGACAACGATAACCCTGTTACAAAATCCATCATTATGCACTCTCATTTCTATTCAAGAATCAAAATAGGCTAAAGAAGTCCGGTAGGGACCTGGTTTTTGCCTTAAGTCATTGACACGTTAGGCATTTAACCACAAACTCAACTATCTCCATTTTCATTCTAGGCCACCAATACAATTCTTGTAAGTCGCGATACATTTTCGTTTCGCCAGGGTGCATAGCAAAAGGGTTATTATGAACTTTGCGAAATATTAGTTCTTTCAATTTGGAAACATTTGGAACATAAATTCGATTATAAAACTTCAAACAATCACAATAATCAATGTTCAAGTTTTGTATCAAACCATTTTGAACCATTTCTCTTTTTCCCAATAACTTAGCATAGTAAATTGCGCTTCTTTGACTAGTCAAATAACTCTAGTTTGACTTTCAAATTGGCCAATAAATTGCCATCATCACAAATACAAAGTTGAGTGAACACCGTCCGCAACTCAACTACTATTTTTCTGCTTAATGCTTCAGCTACAACATTAGCTTTATCAAGGTGGTAATCGATAACGCAATCGTAATCTTTCAGAAGTTCAACCCAATGAATATGTCTCAAATTCAACTCTGTTTGAGTTAGAAGGGATCTAAGATTTCTGTGATTAGTATAAATATGACACTTTTCACCATACAAATAGTGCCTCCATATATTTAGAGCAAAAGCCACAGTGACTAGCTCTAAATAG
Organism: Gossypium hirsutum; assembly: GCF_007990345.1. Classification (NCBI taxonomy): domain Eukaryota; kingdom Viridiplantae; phylum Streptophyta; class Magnoliopsida; order Malvales; family Malvaceae; genus Gossypium; species Gossypium hirsutum. Next base: position 47,235,300 of record NC_053432.1, read on the forward strand.
TGCGACGGATAGTTGCATTCATGCGTTTTTAGTTAGAGAGATGCATACATAATCACCTTCCCATCATACATCAAAGCGCAGCCTAGACCACTTAATGAAGCATCATTATATACCATGAATTCTTTCCCTGATTCAGGCAAGGTTAGAGCTGGCGTTTCAGTTAACCTCTGTTTCAATTTCACGGAACTTTCTTGGCATTGTTCGCTCCAAACGAACTGAACATTATTTTGCAAAAGCTTCATCATAGACATAGCTATTTTTGAAAACCCATTTTCAATTTTTTTGTAGTAACCACTTAAACCAAGAAAACTGTGAACTTTCGACACATTTCTCAGTGCTTTCCACCGAACAGTGGCCTCGATCTTTTTGGGATTAACTCTAATCCCATAAGATGAAATAACATGCCCATGAAACACAACCTTAGGTAACTAGAATTCACATTTGCTAAGCTTTTTATACAACTGCTTTTCTCGTAATACTTGCAAAATAATTCGAAAATGCTGTTTGTGCTTAGCTTTAGATTTTGAATAGATCAAAATGTCATGGATGAAGACTACCACAAATTGATCCAAATAGGGATGAAAAATGTGGTTTATGAGATCAATGAATTTTGACGAAACATTTGTTAAACTGAAAGGCATCACCAAGAATTCGTAATGGTTGTAACACATACAAAATGTTGTTATTGGTACGTCATTATCTTTTACTTTTAGTTGGTCATAACTTGATCTCAAATTAGTCGGAAAAGACTAAATCCTCTTTTAGCTGATCGAATAAATCATTTATATGAGGTAAGGGGTACCAATTCTTATTTGTCAGCTTATTGAGTTGCCGATAATCTATACAGAGCTGCATCAAACTGTCTTTCTTTTAACGAACAATATTGGAGCTCCCCAAGGCGATATACTAGGGTGTATAAAGTCACGGTCCAATAAATCTTGTAATTGAAATTTCAATTCCTTTAGCTCTGTCGATGCCATATGATAAGGGAATTGACACCAGAGACGTACCGAGAAACATTTTAATTGCGAATTCAACTTTTCGATATGGTGGTAATCCCGATAATTTCTTAGGAAACACATCGGGGAATTCACAAACAATTCCAATCTTGTCAACCTAACTATCCTTAGCATTTGAGTTAATAACATAGGCTAGAAAAGCTTCAAAACCTTGATTGAGGAGTTTATTAGCTTGAACTGCTAAAATGGTACGAGTTGAGCCACTCGTTCGAACACCATTCACCTACATCATATTTCCATTGGAACTTTGAACTACAAACTTCTTTGTACTGTAATCCAAAATTACCCCGTGCTCGGTTAGCCAATCTATACCCAAATCAGATCAAAATTATAGAATGGCATAATCAACAAATCAACAGGAAAAGATTTATTCTGAATTTCTAACAGGCACCACCTACACACTTGGTCGACTAATATTGATTACCGCAAGGGACTCGATACAACCATGGCTACTTTTGACATCTCTGACTTTACACTCATTGATTTAACAAAATCAGTGTTTATATATAAATGTGAGGATCCAGGGTCTACCAAAGCGTAAAAAGTGAAGAGAATAATAGAAAAAATAACTGCTACAATGTCGGTAGCATCACCCTCCTCACGAATCCGTATGACGTATGCATGAGCCAATGCTCTGGCCTATGAATAATGAGCAACAGATTCACAATCTTTTCTTTATCCACCTCATGATACAGAACCTCTAGGATTAACTCCTCGACCCCTAACCGTAGGTGCAAACCTCTAAATGAAGACAAGAGTAGCATTATCGCCTCTTGGGCTCTCTCGAGGAAACTGCTCTAACGATCCACAATGGAAATAGGCTCGTGACAACTTCGAACATTCACCTTTAGCTTTTTCCAACAATGATCATAATTAGGTATCTCAACATCTTGAGCCGGACCTCGCACATTACCCACAGACACTATTGGTTGTCGATCTCGATTTTTGTCAGATCTATCAGACTTAAAGGTTGATCTCTAATTACTATGAGAATCCCTAGTTCGCTTTGGTTGCGATTTTGAACAAGCAATCCCAGTCTGTTTTCCAGAAACTCGAGTAGTCTTGATCGTGTTATTTCATGATAGGTTTTAAATATTTATAATTACTCATTCTTGAACTGACTATTATCGCGATGTAGGCAAGTGTACCTATCGAACAGTAGTATAGTTTAGCAAGACTGGAATGTCGAACCCAAAGGAACTAAAAGTACTAGTAATGACTGTCTTTTTATTATCTAGCCTAAGAATAATGGGGTTTTGTTTTAATTAACTAATTATCTAAACTAAGAACTCACAGAGAAAAGAATTGGGGAATTACTTTTGGGGAAAATCGATTGACTTAAGACAATACCTAAGGAAAAATCCACCTAGACTTTACTTGTTATTCTGGCTCCGAACCGGATGATTTATTCATTCAACTTGTTCCGTAGAGATCCCTAAGTTATGTTATTATTTCTATCTAAGGTTAATAACGTCTAATCCCTAGATTGAATAACCGAGACTTTTCTCTAATTAAAACTCTAGGGTTGCATTAACTCGACCTATGGATCCCCTTATTAGGTTTCACCCTAATCCGGCAAAATCTTGTCACCCTATTTCTAGGCGCGCAATCAACTTCGCTTAATTATGACAAATGTACTCTTAGACAGGGTCTATTCTTCTTCTGAATAAGAGCTTGTCTTGAATTAGTATCTTGGGATATCAAAACAAGAATTAAGAACACATAATTAAGAACAAGTTAAATATTTATCATACGATTCAGAAAATAATAACAAGATTCGTCTTAGGTTTCATTCCCCTTAGGTATTTAGGGGTTTTAGTTCATAACCAAATAAGAAAACATCTCAAAAGAATAAAGAATACAAAACATAAAGAAAACCCAAAACTCCTGAAGGGAAATTGAGGAGAGATCTTCGGTATTGATGATGAATCTGACTTCTGAGATGGATCAATCGACTTTCTTGGAGTAATTCCTTACTCCCTATTCTCCGCCTCCCTTTTCTCCTCTTCTAGGGTGTATTTATAGGCTTTGGAATGCCTATGAGCCCTCAAAATAGGCCTTTTTCGAATTGGACTCAACTTGGGTTCGGCAGGGACACGCCCATGGCACATGCCCGTGTTCGAGCCTGCCAAATTGACACAACTGTGTGGTCTGCCCGTGTGAGGAGGCCCAGGCCGTGTTGATTCTGTACTTTGGTCTATTTTCTCCATTTTTGGCCCGTTTCTTGTTCCTTTCGCTCTCCTATGCTCTCCTAAGTATAAAACATGAAATTAAAGCATTAGGAGCATCAAATTCACCAATTCTAAAGAGAAATCATCCTTAAAATGCATTAAACATGGGGTAAAAATATATATAATTTATGGTTTATCAAGTCTCAGTCTTCTTGTCAAGACCCAACGCTTGCTCCACTATTTTCACTTGCTTAACTATATCAGCAAACTCTGAAATTTGATGCGATACAAGCTAAACTCTAAGTTCATCGCATAAACCACATAGAATCCATTTCCAACTTTCAGCTTCAGATGGTACGAACTTTAAAGCATATTTATTGAGTCGCAAAAACTCATGTTCGTAATCAACCACTGACATTTCATTCTATTTCAACAGTAAAAATTCTTGTTTCTGATCCTCAAGATACAACTCTCTGACGTACTTTTTCTGGAATTCATTTTGAAAGAACTCCCAGTCCACTTGCTCAATAGGTATGTGGCGTGTTCCCATCTACCACCATGTATATGCTTCTCTTTGCAGTAGAGAAACGAAACAAATTACACATTGACCGGGGTGCACTTGAGTTGTTGCAAAGTACGTGTAGTCAATTCTAACCAAACTTCAGCAGTTGAGGGATCAACCCCTTTTAAACCCAAAAACTCAATAGCACCATATCTTTGTAATTCTTTAATCGGAGCCTGTCGAATAATAGGCACATGTACTACAGCAAGAGTAGCTCTCACCACTCGTTGGAAAGCATCAATAATGGCTTGAAGAAAGGTTGAATCACCTTGCCCCTTATTTATATCTCTATCCATTCTAGATGGCTGAGCATCAGTTAAATCCATGCTCGGTGCCATAGATTCAATCCTAATCTCATTTTCTACCGAGTGATTACTATGATAAATAGTTTGATTAACCTCATTTCTAGATTCTCATGACATCATTTAACTATAAGTAATAACTATATAACCAATATCCAAATCCCTACTCAGAACCGGCTCAACTTTTACATGTAACTTTAGACTCGATTCTGTGCTTGATTTAGTCCAAGAATCAGCTAAACCTATAGCTCTAACACCAATAAATGTAACACCCCTTACCCGACCTGACCGTTGGACCCAAGTAATGAGGTGCTAAGAACAATTACCAAAAAATTTCATACAGTTTATTAATGAAAATATCAAATAAATATTAAATAATCACATATGAGCATGTATAAATACGTTAATAAATCTATTTCAAGTAGATATTGAGTATATGAAAGCCTAAAAACAATTCGATAATGAACAGGGATTAAATCGAATCAAAAACAAAAAGTTGAGAAAAGCCTATTTACAGAGGTTGCACAGCCATGTGCGAAAGCTTAGCTCGTGTGTGATAGGCCCACGATCGTGTTCTTAGACTGTTGTGTCATGAGCCCATGTATGGTACACAGCCGTGTACCAAGCCGTGTGTACCTAGAAAATGCCTTCAAAAACAAGCTATTCAATCATGAAACACTAATGCCACAAGCTACCATTTAAGCCACATTTGAACCTATTCAAAAGCATTCAATTCAAGTCAAAACCATCATTGAAAACAACCACCCTAAGTGCCTAACCAATATGCCACACTTGACACCTTAATTAATAATTCAAAACTACTCAAATGACCTTATTCACTCATCCTAATATACCTTCAATGATACCTCAAAAAATCAAGCCACACATGTATACATTCAACCATTCAACCATCACATGTTTAAGTATCAAACTTAGCAAAAACTTTCCTAAACATAACTTAAGCATATCATCCATCAAATCAAAACCAAACATCAACCAAACAGAATGCCTAGCATGATATTTTCTCAACTATGAAGACATTAAGCATATAACCAAAGCAACCTATCAAGTTATCAACCACATGACCGTTTCCATCACACTTATACATATTTACATAATCTTAAAAAGGCCAACAAGATACAAAATGGCCATTATAAGCATTAAACATTCTAGGTACATGCCAAGACCAAAATGAACAATTCACTAACATTTGAGTTTAAGATTGCTGCTGGATGTTGAGTCAACGATTGTATCGATAAGTACCTAAGCTGCGCACAAGAAAAACAAAACTATACATTGAGTATAACTCAATGGTATTTCTATAGTTCAAACATTAAAAAAATCATAGATCAATTTAAACATATAAACTACATGTAAATGGTAATACACAATTAACATGCCATTAACACAATTTCACATATATTCTATGTTCAATCTAACATATATTGATAATATATTTACATGACAATTCAATTCAATTCACATATCATTTGAAATCTCAAATTTCCAAATCCATAATTTCAATGAAGATTTCCATTATGGTTCTAACTCATTTCACAATTAAATAATCTATTCCACATTTCATTTCTATTTCATATCTTTGTTGCCATTTCAATAACAACAATTACATTTCTTATAGTTTCTTTCCAATCATATGGATTTTGAGTGCTGAATCAATATCACCATTTCAATCATAAACCTTTGATTTTTATCTTTTAACTACCTATTAACACGACTCGGACTCGACTCGGACGAATACACGAATCCAACCAACACACCAGTTTGGCGCCTAGTGTCTCATCAGATAAATCCGTAGCAAATTATTGCGCCCAACACTATCAATAAGTTTGAAACCCAATGTCTCATTGGTTAAACCAAAGCAAATTGCCACCCAACGCCTCATCTATTTATAATCGAAGAATCCCTAAACTCTTCGTATCCTATGGCATGCCAAGTATATTCGACTCTGCCCAAATCGTTAATAGGGTTTCTAACCAATGTTTAAATTTCACATTTACTCTCAACAAATATACATTTGTTCAACTTAATATCAGCTTTGATTATTCCAAATATATCCAATTTATACATTTATAAATAAAAACATACATTTATCAAATATGCACAATTTAATCCTCATAATCACCAATTGATTCAAGTTAGCCCATTTAAACAAGAATTCTCACTACTTACCATGAAAAACAAATCAATATGCATCAATTTATAAGTTAGTTCAGATTACAAAAACACAAACCATAAACTTTGAGCTATTTGTCGACGACTTTGTCTTTTCCTTTCTTTTTTGAGGAATCTGGGTCAATGTTAGCTACATGTTAAAATAAACATAATAAATTATCAATACATAGCCAATTTCACATTGAATTTCTAATTTATGAAACTTTTACATTTTATTCAATTTAGTCCCTAAAATTAATACTAACATAACTTTCTCATTTAGCCCTCTAATTCTATTTTGAATTCATAAGATTCCCTATAGGAATTCTTATTTTACAATTATACCACAAATTTCACAAATTATACATTTTAGTCCCTATTACAAAAAAATCAACAATTGACTTTATAATTTAGTCCTTTTCACTTCTAAACTAAAAATCTATCAAATTGGTCCCTAAAACTTTAACTATTCAACTAAAATAACATCCTCAAAATTTAACAACAATGAAAAATATAACATGGGCCAGTTAGCTCGAGGTTCCGGGATTTCGATAACATAAAAATTACAAGAAAATAGACTAAATTGATTAACCAATTAAACTTTGAAACCTTAAAACCCTAAGGTCATTCCTCTTTCTCCATTGTTTCTTTACTTCTAAAGTTTAGAAAAATAAATAAAATTTTGCTTTCTCTTTAAATCCACTTATGTTATTTGTTTTATTATGTTTTTTTATTTAATGTTTTATTTTTATATATTTTATATATTATAAACATACATATATTTTATTATAATATTTTTATAATATATTTAATAAAAATATTTACAAGTCTAGTTTACGGAATCGGGGTTTTAAAACCACTGTTTCCAACACCATTGACTTTCAGGTCGTTACAGGACCTTACCACCATATGGTGTCGCCTCATAGAGCTTGTTGATTGTCGTCGCGGTGTTTCTCTTTGGAACCTAATAACCATCAATATTGATTCATCTCATATCTAACCTTGATGCTTGAATACCAAAGTGTCCCCCCGCAATGCCCAGAGCTTCGCGTATCATAGATGTAGTCACCAACATCGTATGGCGGTATATTAATGAAACTCCATTTCTCTACTCATCTGCCCATTCCTCTATTTCACCATTGCTAACCTTGATGCTCGAACACCACAGTGTCCCATTCGTAAGGCCCAGAGCTTCTTATATCATGATTTGCACTCAGCAACACCGTTTGGCAGTATCCTACTGAAATTCTAACTTCATCTATCCCTTCGATAATTCCCTTTCATACTCCACAATTTATAATCTTGCAATACTTGCATTTCGCTTACATACTAGCATGGAGTACGCTATCTTTTTAACATGGAATCCTAGCTACTTAATGCATATTAAACTACTTTGGGAGATGCCTATATATCAAAAAAATATTATGTATGCTTAACACTCACAACCAGTAGAGTTCATAAATCACCACAAAATCATACCAGCCATACAACATTCCAGGAATAAAGTACAGAAACTCACTTGAGGCTTTTTGGCCTTCCCAGCCTAGCTTTTCAAAACACCAGAGCTCTTATTCTCCTGACAGCTAAGCATAACAACCAATGTCATAAATTAATCTTATAGTTCCAGATTAAAGACTCAGTTTTGCAGATCATACAGAGCCCCTCAAAGGTTTTGAAAATTCTTAAATTTATTTCTTAAACTTAAAAACACCAAAGAACTTAGAAAATACATAAATATGGTTTCATAGAAGAAGTGTAATGCCCCAAAAATCTCTTATATATTTTTTTTCGTATTTTTGTGACAAAAATATATGTCAGCTTCAGTGGTTAAGGGTTCTGAGAAGTGTCTAAGAGGTCCCAAGTTCAAGCATTAGCTTAGGCAAATTTTTGTTTTAAATGAATAAACTCCTATCTCTAATAAGTAGGCTTATAAATATATGTTGGTAAAATATGTCAGAATGGGCCTGCTGGTCTAATTGTTAAGTGGGGAGCAAATGAGCAGGAGGTCTTGAGCTCGAGTCCTGGTGTGTACAAGGGAGTGTTTTATTTTGCTACTTGTGCTGTGTGGGTGTTCTAGTTTGATCAAAATTCTAAGAGTTTGAGGGCTGTGGGAGTGTGTGGACGGCTTGGGAGGGAAATAAGGGATTTGGGGGAGAAAATTAAGGAGTGTAGGCATTTGAGATGGGCTAGGATACTGAGTGGTTGGAATGGATGTGGTTAGTGGAGTAAATCAAGGAGTTTGGGGAGTTACCCTTTGATTCCAAAAATCTCAGCAGAACTCTCTTCTACTATCTTTTTTTTTGTTTTTCTTCTCTGCCTCCATTCCGAATTTTGTCCCTTTCTCCCCCACCCCTTCTCGTTTTCTTTTGACTTCAATCTCCCTATATTGCTGCCGTTTATCCCTCTTTACTAAACCTTCTCCTAGTCTTCTCCTTCTCTTTTTTTTTATTTTTACAAAATTGATTTCTGCTTATTGCTTCCAAAATTTCTGACGTTACTTCTTCTTCTCCTCCTTGCCGAAATATTGTTGTTTTTCTCTCGTTAATTTTCATTTTGTCCATCCTTGCTATCAAAATCGTGTTTTCCTTCTCTTCTCTTTTTTTCGTTGGTTATCATCTGCTTCACGATCCTTAGCACTCTTTTGGTAAGTATTCGATTCTTCACTGCTCTATTACTTGATGTTAGTTTTGTTTAAAGGGTTGTGTATTGTTTTGATTAGGAGTCGACCGAGGGACTGGGGACCGTCATTGACGCTATAGGGAATAAGAACTTTCTATTATTGGATTGATAGTATGGGTTGTTCCATTGGAAGTTGAATATCTTGTTTGGTTTAGATTAATTAAACTGTATAGTGATTAATTGAATAGTAAATCGATCAATTTAGGTACTTAAAATGCTCGCGTGTGGTTAGGTGACAGTATAGACCAGGTGTGTAAACACAACTCTAGAAAACTGAAATTGAAAAAATGCTAAAAAGTGATACTGCTGACACCACACGGGTGTCTGGTCGCCCGTGTGGTAGGCCATGTGACCGAACACGGGCATGTGATTGATGAAACTGACCGTGTACAATACACGGGCTGGACCGAATTGCGCCGTGTGGGCCACACGGGTGAACCACACGGTCATGTGGAATTTTTGGGTCAGGCTGGGTGATCCACACGGCCAAGGCCATTTTGGGTCGTGTGGGCCACACAGGCATGCAACATGAGCCTGTGGGCCCATTTTCAATGTTTGATTGCTAAGGTTGCTCGGGTCGTCCAAGTCAACTGTGGACCTACTGTAGGGTCGGTAAGCTTACTTAGACCCCGAATTGACTGAAATGACTGTATGACTGATACGATTTTACATGTTATTAAGCATGATGATGTCCCATTGATTTGATACTGTATGCCCTGATTTTATGCATGATATTATGTTGTGGCATTTCATATATGTATATTGCATTACATGAGGTGGGGTTATATTGTTCGAAGGAAGTGTATTGAAAGGCCTAGAGCCTAAATTACTGGCAGCTCAGTTGCAAACTAATAGAGTGTAGGGATAGGTGGGTTGATTACATCCCCACATGGTGTGTAGGGTTTGACGGAGTTGGAGTGTAGAGGCTGGTTGGGTAGGATTTGATACTGTATATCTGTTACTGTACAGAATATTGATATTGTAATAGGCTAAGGCCCTAACTGAAACTGAAACTGAAACTGTTATTGAAATGGGCCTAGGTGTAACACCCCGAACCCGAGACCGTCACCGGAGTCGAACACGAGGTGTTAACAGACTTTTAAAAATTTTCCAGACACTGCCAATCTGCGTAATAGTTGCTTTAAAAATCATATCTTGAGTTTCACAACTCGAAAATTTGTTTCGTGATTTTTCCCTGAAACTAGACTCATATTCCCATCTACATAATTTTTTCTAGAATTTTTGGTCGGGCCAATTAGTACAGTTTATTAGTCAAAGTCTCCCATGTTACAGGGATCGACTACCCTGACCTTTGCGCATTACGACTTGGATATCTCCTTGTACAGGGCTCCAATACTGATACCGTTTGTTTCTAATGAAACTAGACTCAAATGGGAATCCACACATATAAGGTATGACTTCTAATTATCTCTGGATAATTTATGGTGAATTATCAAAGTCGAAACAGGAGATCCAGAAACTGTTCTGGCCCTGTTTCACGAGAACTTTAATATCTCTTAATATACTGTCCATATGATTTTTTTGTTACTTTCATATGAAAATAGATTCATCAAGGTTCGATTACATAATTTATTCACTATTTAACTCCATTCCTACAAATTTTTGTGATTTTTCAAATCCACACCACTGCTGCTGTCAGCATCTGTTTTCAAGGTAAACTTTACCTGTTCCGTGGTTACCATGGACCAACTAGGGATTCGTCATACATGGGTCCACATATGATCATATTTAGCCATTCCAATGGCTGATCATTTGCCCAACACTTCCATTCCAAACCATAGTCACATCATGAAACCATATAAACATACATAAACACAAATGGTCTAATGCCATACTCCACTTCTACAAGCCATTTTCGCATGGCTGTACACACATACATCACAAAAAGTACTTAAAACAACAAGGGGTAGTCCTATACATGCCATATCCAGAGTTCAACAAAAAGAGTACCAAAAGAGCTTTGATAGTGTGGATGACTTCGACTTCGTTGATCCCGAGTCCGATAGCTAACGAACAAAATCTATAAAACAGAGAGCCAAAGCAACCGGGTAAGCAATTTAAGCTTAGTAAGTTTCAAGTAATGAAATCGGCTTTGACTAAAGTATTACATTCACATAGCTAACTGAATCACTTTATTGATACACATTCTCATAATCATACTTACTTCACACTTCATCAACATATATACACACAAGGTATCAACCTATCTAAAAGCCGAAAGTTCGTTAGCCGATTGCACGAATACTATTTAAAACGAATCGACTTTTCCGAAGCACATGCAAACATACCTTATCGTTCGGGTTAGTCGAGCGTATTAATTGAATTAGTTACAGCACAAAACGCTCACATTCAAACCCAAGTCTCTTCGAAATTTAGCCGGATATAACCGCAAGCACAATTGCCTTCGGGTCTTAACCCGGGTATAGCAACTCGCACGAATGCCTTCGGGTCTTAGCCCGGATATATCAACTTGCATAATTGCCTTCGGGTCTTAGCCCGGATATATCAACTCGCACAAATGCCTTCGGGTTTTAGCCCGGATATATCAACTCGCACAAATGCCTTCGGGTCTTAGCCCGGATATATCAACTCACACAAATGCCTTCGGGTCTTAGCCCGGATATATCAACTCGCACAAATGCCTTCGGGTCTTAGCCCGGATATATCAAATGCTCATGCACACATATATCTATAATCTTAACACATCCATATCTTATTTTCGTTACTAAGGCTCAAACACAAATCATTTATTAAACCTTTCAAATTTCGGCTCAATAGCCACTCACAAAGAGCATGATTTCGATTGGCTTTATAACTTAGTCTCTATGCACATTCGACTATCCGTCATAGTATGACTAATCATTTCAATATAATTCAAGTAGGGTCATTACTCGAAGACTTACCTCGGATACTTTGAATAGTTGTGGATAGACTACTCGATCACTTTTTCCTTTCCTTTATCAGATTTTGACCCTCTTGGCTCTTGAGCTTGATTCAACAAGTAGATTTTATTAAATAACTTATCAATTTAGCGATTCGATTTAATACATGTATACCATACAACTAAGTACAAAAGATGTTATTAACTAAATATTAAACATCAAACAAATACTCTACTCATGTACCAACGAACATGATACTAGCTCAATACCATGCATAATCGAATTTATTTAGCATCATTTAGTTTTATATAAATACACATATCATCCCAACTCGACACAAGAGTCAAATTCATCACTCAAACATTCACACCAATCTATTTGAATATCTTGGCCGAAACCCTCAATTGGCTAACATAGCCTTAATATTTCAATATAAACATGTATACATCAAAGGCAATTTAAAACACTTAGCCCTTATACTCAATAATGAAACCAAACCGTATACGTAATTATTTAACACATCACCTCCAAATGCATGTATTAACTAACATATATCCAATCCACATGCCAAGTTACCATGAATAAATTAAACTTATATATATAGATAACCTTTCATACCCTTGTATCTAGTGTCATGAGAATAGCCGAATGTCCAAATTAACCAAGCTTAAAGATTTAACCTTCAACACTTTAATGATCCACAACCTATTCTTCAAGGCTTCAATTATAAAGTAATTAACATTTATACTCTTGTGCCGAATTAGCTAACACTTATAGTCCATAGCCGAACCTCTTGATGATTAAGCCTCCAATTATTCATTTCAATTACCCTTATATTTTTACTTATCAAAGCCGAAACCCATACATGACATTACTCATATCATTCAAACTCACCTTCTAAAAAAAACTCATGAACAATGCCGAATCCTTAAGTGTTCAAACCCCTAATTTACTCAACACATTCTTCATCAAAACTTAAAGGAAATAATCAAATTCCTTCTTTAATAACCATAGCCGAATGCTCCATCCATCCATCAAAAATTCCAAGTTTTCAAATGGGCTAATATGGAGCTAGCTAAATGACTTAAACTAAGCTTAAAATTTCAAAACTAACAAAATTTTACTAACCTTCTCAAGCTTCAAGTGACCGAATGCTACCCTCCTATCTTCCTCTCTACAATCGGCCAAGAAGAACAAGGTGATAACCTCCCTCTTTCTTTTTTTCTTCTTTTAGTATCCTTAGTATTTCTTTTATTATTTCTTTTCTTTTACTTAAAATAATGACCACTTCATGGAAATTTACCACATAGTCTAATATATGCTCCATCATGGCCGGCCACTATGCATACAAAAGGAGTATTTGACATGCAAAGCCAATATTTTCACTATATGCTTAAATAGGTCCTTATAAATTAACCTATCGCATTTCAAAAGTGTCACACATAAGTCCTATTAACTAGGTTCACATGCAATCGACTAAGTCGAAGTTTAAAACTTTCACACATTCATATTCACATATTCTAGACAATAATTATCACATCCAAATACTTCGGTGACTCGGCTTAGCGGTCCCGAAACCACTTCCCGACTAGGGTCAATTTAGGGCTGTCACACTAGGCCCAGACTATGATTGCATTTTGTCTACTTGTTTATAAGGGGATTACACACTGAGTTTTTGTAAACTCACCTTTCTATTTTATTTGTACAGGTAATCCCCAGACTTAGGCGAATCGGAGCGGCGAAGGACTCAATGGTGGCCACATGACCCCATTTTTACACTTTTTTGTATTTAATTAGGTTTTTTTAAAGTTTATTTAGGGTATTTTTCTGTAAAATGACATCGCCAGATTCAACCATAACGTTTAGGACGGGTTTGGGGTGTTTCAAGAAGATACACAAATATGGCAGACACAAATATGGTGGACTCAAACATGTGGATAGATAGAAGATGATTGATAGATTTGGTAGACTCATACATGTAAATTCATAAAAGAAACTTTATGATCATAGCAGATTCATACATGCGGACTTTGTCGTGGACTTCGTATGGCGTAATCTCACATATAACTTTGATGTAAAACTTAATGATTAAGTTCGACAGAATTTCTTAACTTTCATATGACATGGCCCTGGACTTGCTTACACATATGAGGCTTTAAGCCTTAGACTCCATAGAGTCTCATACTTAGCAGAACCCATGTAGGGTTATCATATACATGTGCATATATATCTCCGTACAATCCAATTGAACCTCTGTAAAGCCGAAAATGATGCATATACATTCTTTGTACAATCTGCTCGAACCTTCGTAAAGCCAGATAACATGTGGCATAAAGTGCACAACGTGACATTTCTTTATCTTTCATCGACCAAAATAACCCTCCATATTCCACATATCATTCATATTTATGACATATATATAACAAGCATTCAACTGAATATATTGTTAATAACACAATACAGATCATATCGAACATATCATCTATCAGCCCATTTCAATGATAACTTCTTCAAAAATTATTTTACTAGTAAAAGTTTATCAAAACCACAAACTGAAACGTACAATCAAACATGCATCTGTAAATAATCACTTTGTATACAACAATCATACAACAAACAACCCATAATAATTCATCTCATCATCAGTAGAACATGAAGTCAAATACAGCACAATAACACAATACTTAATATACAAATAAAACAACCACAAAATTTTTGATTTTAGAAACTCACCAACAAAATACCTAGGGTTGACACAACTTACACCTGTTTAGCCTTGCCTTTATCACTTAGGCCTCTTGTTTCTTGGTTAGCTAAGTGTATCAAACATATAAAGATCAAAGCGAAGACGTAAATAGGTAAGAAAACCTTAATTCATATGCATGCAAAGGAGTTATAATTGTTAACTACGAATTAAATCATCACATTTCAAAATGAATTATGTTGAATCCTTAGACTTTCCTTCCTTTTTCTTAAATTGAAATCCACGTAAGAGTTAGAAAGATTACCAGATTGCAAATTTCTCAAATATTTATGCTAACACCCTAGATTCTTCCTTTCATGCATATCGTTTCTTAGTTCCCTTTCTTACAGAATAAACCAAAGAAGAAAATGGAAGAAAGAAAATGAATATCAAAATAAAAGAATCCTCTATTTATATAATCTTTCCACAACTAATTCTTTTAATCCCAAGTTGATCAATATTATTAATACCCTCAATCATAATGTTTCCCACTAACAGAAACTCTCAATTCTAATGTAACAAAACTAATTTCAAATTCTGACTATTTAACTATTAGCGCTTAAGATTCACATAATTACACTAGATCCCGTTAATACAGAGAAATTTAAAATTAACTACTTAGAATTTCCGTTATACCAAACCTTTAACATTTTCAGGAATGACATTACCAACATAAATGAATGAAAATTTTAATGAAGGAACTAATTAAATTTTTTATAACATATAAAAAATTATTTATTCAAATTTTAAGTAGAGAAATTGAAATTGAATTCACAATAGTGTTCAGGACTTCTATGATTTTTTTTTTGAAAAGCATATTGCATATTGTTTTATTTTCCTTATTAACTTTATGTTTTTTCCCTTCTTTATATGATTGAATAATATAACATATAAAAATAAATATAAATATAAAAGTAATATATGATATAATTGAAAAATAGACTGATTTAGGCTGAATTAAATTTAAATGTTAAAGATAAAGTTTGACTCTTTTTTTATATCCAAATCCAAATCCATTTTATAATTTATTTTTTTGGTTAGACCCACTTCAATATCAGAAAAAACTTCAAACTTAAATAGTAGAATAACATATGTTGGCGTACCAAAGAGAGATGGAAGATAAAACTAGCGTCGACGACATTAAGCATATCTTCTAATTTTTCCACATGCAGGATGAGCCAATGGACAATAACCATCTATTCTGGGAAATCAAAGTAACATGTGCGTCAAAGGCATTTATTAACTTTACATGACCTTAACCTCTCTTACCTTGTACTAAAAAGAAAAAAAAATGTTATGTCAAAGTAGGTCTCCTCATCCTCATTTTGTTTAATTACAATTTCTCTAACCACAACATTGTTATTAGATATTACTTTATGAGAAAAAAGTGTTGGTGTGAAAAATAGAATAAAATAAAATAAATAAAATAAAGAACACACAAATTTTACGTGGAAACCCTTTCGGGAAAAAAACCACGGGCAGAGGAGAAGAAAATTCACTATATCGAAAAATTTGAATCAAATACAAGAGGAAAAGACTATGTCTATTTATAGGCTTGCAAAGCCATATTCTAGTAGGATTGAAACACCTTATCCTAATCAATATAAAATAGATGGAGTTTTAATAAGGTTTAAAAACCTTATTCTAAAATAAAATAAAAGAAGTCTAGTTCTATATGGATTTTACTTTTATTTTATTTTCCATCGTATTTTATTTAAAATAAGAATTTGGGTCACTTAATTCTAACAATCTCCACCTTGACACAAATTCTCAATGAACAAGTTCTTCATCGCGAACTTTCAATAAACAAGTTCTCCACCTCTTCCATAAAACCCCTTAAGGGTTTAACTTCAACAATGAACACCAACCAAGTCTAAGCAATGCTCAAACTTGGTTATAGGAAGTGACTTAGTCATCATATCTGCAGGATTTTCATGAGTACTAATTTTGCTCACAACAATATCACCACGAGCAATAATATCACGAACAAAATGATACCGAATATCAATGTGTTTTGTTCTCACATGAAACATTTGATCTTTTGTAAGAAAGATGGCACTCTAACTGTCACAAAATACTGTGCTGATTTGAAGGTCTTCATTGAGTTCACTAAATAGTCCCTTCAACCAAATAGCTTCTTTACAAGCCTCAGTAATCGCCATGTACTTAGCTTCAGTGGTAGACAAAGCGATTGTAGTTTGCAAAGTGGCGTTCCAACTAATTGCACAACCTCCGATTGTAAAGACGTAACCTGTAAGAGATCTTCTTCTATCAACGTCTCTAGCAAAATCAGCATAAACATACCCTATAACTCCATCTTTAGTTCTTCCAAACTGTAAGCAAACATCAGTAGTGCCTCGTAAGTATCTTAAAATCCATTGAACTGCTTTCCAATGTTTTTTACTAGGATTTTCCATATATCTGCTAACTGCACTGACTGCATATGATAAATCTAGAAGTGAACAAACCATAGCATACATGAGAGATCCCACTGCACTAGAGTATGGAACATGTGACATGTACTCAATCTCATCATCTGATTGAGGAGACAAGGCCGATGAAAGTCTGAAATGGGCTGCTAAATGAGTACTAACAGGCTTAGCACTCTGCATATTGAACCTGCAAAGAACTTTCTCAATGTACCCCTTCTGACTTAGGTATAATTTACTTGCTTTTCTATCTCTGAGAATCTCCATACCAAGTATCTTCTTTGCTGGTCCTAAATCTTTCATCTCAAATTCTTCACTTAGTTGGGCTTTAACCTTTCTTATCTCTCCTTTATCTTTTGCTGCTATAACATGTCATCAACATAAAGAAGTAGATACACAAAAGAACCATCACTGTTTTTTTTAAAGTAAACACAACTGTCTAAACTACTTCTTTTGAAATCATGAGAAGTCATAAAGGAATCAAACCTCTTGTACCACTGTCTTGGTGACTGTTTCAAACCGTAAAGGGACTTTCTCAGCAAGCAAACATAGTCCTCTTTTTCTGAGACTATAAAACCCTCTGGTTGTTGCATGTAAATATCTTCCTCAAGTTCTCCATGCAGAAATGCAGTTTTTACATCTAACTGCTCAAGCTCCAAATCATGCATGGCCACAATACCAAGCAAAGCTTGAATCAAACTATGCTTAACAACTGGAGAGAACACATCTGTGAAGTCCACTCTTAGAATTTGACTGTAACCCTTTGCAACAAGCCTTGCTTTATATCTGGGTTTTTCAACTCCTAGAGTCCCTTCTTTCTTTTTAAACACCCATTTACAACGAACAACCTTTTTACCTTTAGAAAGTTTCACAAGGTCCCATGTTCTGTTTTTGTGGAGTGATTCCATCTCTTCTTGCATATCAAACATCCACTTTTCTGAGTCTTCACAGCTAACCACCTCAGAATAATTAGATGGCTCTTGATTCGCATCTATATTTTCAGCCACATTTAAAGCATAAGCAACTAGATCAACCTTGGCATACTTCTTTGGAGGTTTAATTTCTCTTCTAGTTCTGTTTTTGGCGATAGAGTATTGTGGTGAAGAAGCAACTCTATTCTCAATTTTTGTTCTGGCTTGAGGAGTTGACTCTGTATTAATCTGATGCTCCACCTGCTTTTGATTTTCTTTATTGGAAGAGTCTTTAAGAGATAAGTTAGGTAGCATAGCAGTTTCATCAAAAACAACATCTCTGCTATCACGACTTTTCTATTTTCAGGACACCATAACTTATACCCTTTTACACCAGCTTTATAACCAAGAAAAATGTATTTAATAGATCTCGATTCCAATTTTCCATTATCAACATGAGCATACGAAGGACACCCAAAAATCTTTAAATCAGAATAATTAGCGGGACTACCAGACCATACCTCTTGTGGAGTATTTTTCTCAATGGCAACGAATGGAGATCGGTTGATCAAAAAACATGCAGTAGTGGCTGCTTCTGCCCAAAATGCCTTCGGTAAGTTGGCATTTGACAACATACATCGAACTTTCTCCATGATCGTTCTATTCATTCGTTCTGCAATGCCGTTTTGCTGTGGAGTATGACGAACTGTCAAGTGTCTCATGATCCCTTCTGACTTGCACAATCTATTAAACTCATCAAAACAAAACTCTAAGCCATTGTCTGTGCAGAGGTATTTTATCTTTTTTCCCTTTTGTTTTTCAATCATAATTTTCCAAGACTTAAATGCGGAAAACATATCGCTTTTCTGCTTCAGGAAAAACGCCCAAACTTTTCTGAAAAAATCATCAATAAAGGTTAGCATATAATTAGCTCCACCTCTTGAAGGCACTCTGGATGGCCCCCACAGATCAGAATGAATATACTCCAATGTTCCCTTCCTGTTATGGATTCCTCTAGTGAATCGAAATCTCTTTTGCTTCCCAAAAAATACAGTGCTCACAGAAATTCAGTTTGCAAATTCCTTGCCATGCCATTCTCACTTATATGCCCTAGGCGCATATGCCAAAGTTTAGTAATATCATCATCTGACAAGGAAGAGGAAGCGACAGCTGCATCACCAGTAACAGTAGAACCCTGTAAAACATATAACTTGGCAATCTTTCTCTGCCATTTCATCACAACAAGGGACCCTTTGGAAATCTTTAAAACCTAACTTTCAGCTGTGTATCTGTACCCTTTTGAATCAAGAGTACTCAACAAAATTAAATTTCTTTTCAATTCTAGAACATGTCGCACGTCACTAAGTGTTCTAACAACTCCATCAAACATCTTAACTTTAATTGTTCCAACACCTGCGATTTTACACGAAGCATTATTTCCCATCAAAACAACACCTTCAGATATTATTTTGTAAGTTGTAAACCAATCCCGATTGGGACTCATGTGGAAGGTGTAGCCTGAATCAAGTATCCACTCCTCGCTTACTTTAGAATCATTGACAGAAGTGACTAGAAGTTCACCATCGCTGTAGTCTTCTACAACATCAGCTTCACCGAAATTTTCTGGTTGTTTTCCCTTTTGATTCGCAGCCTCCCTTTTGATCTTATTTTGTAGCTTATAGCACTCAGATTTAATGTGTCCTTTCTTCATACAGAAGTTACAAGTTTTACCTCTGTTTGAAGACTTCGATCTACCCTTAGATTTACCACGAGGATTCCGTTCCTGTGTCCTACCACGATCATTATCAGCAATCTGATCTACGAACAATGAGACCCTCTCCCTAAGAGTCTGGTTTAACCACAAGATGCTTCATCTTATCATACGAGGTTAAAGAATCATAAACCTCATCAACTGTGAGAGACTCGCGGCTATATAAAATCGTGTCTCTAAAGGTTGAATAAGACAGGGGCAACGAACAAAGTAGAATCAACCCTAGATCTTCCTTATCATACTGAACCTCCATGGCCTCCAAGTTTGAGAGAATTTCTTTAAACACTGTTAAGTGTTCGTGTAAAGACCCACCTTCCTCCAAATGATGAGCATAAAGACGCTGTTTCATATGCAATGTGCTTGTTAGAGTTTTCAACATACATATTTGTTCTAGCCTCTTCCATAATGCAGCGGCAGTTTTCTCTTTCATCACATCCTACAAAATTTCGTTGGACAAATGCAGATGTAATTGTGTTAATGCCTTTCGATCCTTACGCTTCTTCTCTTCATCTGTTAATGTCGAAGGCATCTTATCTATCCCTAGCAGGGCATCCTCCAGATCCATCTGTGCAAGAACTGCTTGCATCTTAATTTGCCACAACGCAAATCTGGTGTTGCGATCCAACAGCGAAATTTCATACTTCAAAGATGCCATTACCGTGATCGAGATGAATAACCCGGAAGCTCGGATACCAATTTGTGAAAAATAGAATAAAATAAAATAAATAAAATAAAGAACACACAAATTTTACGTGGAAACCCTTTCGGGAAAAAAACCACGGGCAGAGGAGAAGAAAATTCACTATGTCAAAAAATTTGAATCAAATACAAGAGGAATAGACTATGTCTATTTATAGGCTTGTAAAGCCATATTCTAGTAGGATTAAAACACCTTATCCTAATCAATATAAAATAGATGGAGTTTTAATAAGGTTTAAAAACCTTATTCTAAAATAAAATAAAAGAAGTCTAGTTCTATATGGATTTTACTTTTATTTTATTTTCCATCGTATTTTATTTAAATAAGAATTTGGGTCACTTAATTCTAACAGTTGGACTATTCTTTGGATGGATTACACATGAGATTCTACTTAATTTATGCGAATCAAATCATCACCTATATAGAAGATTACTTTGTTTTTTAAATGACCAACCATGATAAGACAGATGTATGCAATGTGTTAAGACCTCAAATGAATGGAATGGAAAGTTACCCTCTCTTATGAATACTCATCCTTGGCCTTAGGGGATATATTCTTCTTTCTCTCCAACTCCCCACCTTTATGCCTTATACATTCTTCTCCTCTTCATTGAAGTTCTTAGTATTTTACCATCGTGTGAATTAACATCTTCAACTTCCTTTTTCTTTTGTACCTCAACAAATTCTATAAAAACCTAAGATATATTTAATACAAGACATCTTAAAAATTAAAATAGAAGATTAAACAACTAATAAACTATTGAACAAATATTAGGTTATCAAATAACTATAAAAAAATTATAACATTTGATGACAAAAGCTTTTGATCTTTATTTTAGTAATGATTTAGTATCAACATATAATCTATTTATTTATATTTTTAATTCTCATAAAGGAGTAAAGGAAAAAAATTGTTAACCAATATATTTTTAATTATTTTATTAATCACTAAAGATTTGGTTGATGTATTAAAATGTGGCGTGACTTTATTGAGTGAAACTACTCCTTCAACGATAAAATTTGAATACTAAAAAGGTCTATATTGTTATAAAATAAAGAAAGATGGAGAGAATAAAGAATAAAGAAAATATGAAAGTAATAGAGAATGTACTTTATTAATTAAATGGATGATTACAATGCTTCATTAGAGTCTCAATTTATAGGCATAAGAAGTATAAAAGAAGTAGAAATCTAATTCTAATAACTATTAGAATTTCAAGTACATCAAAACTTTATCCTGATCATAATGGACATCCACTTAATAAGATATTCATAACACTCCCCCTTGGATGTCCATTGGTAGATAATGTGCCTCGTTAAAACCTTATTAGGAAAAATCTTGTGGAAATCTAATGAAGGAAAAAGAGTACACAATCTTTTATTACAAGTTGCCTTATTAAAAACCTTTACCAAAAAACCCAATGGGACAAAACCTTGGTTAAAGGAAAAGAGTACAACTTGTTTTAGACTCCCCCTAATGGCAACATTACATTACATCTTTAAGTTGACGTAATCCAATTTTGTGTTGGAGCCTTTCAAATGTTGAAGTTGGCAATGCCGTAGTAAAAAGATATGCTAAATCATCACTAAAACGAATTTGTTGAACATTTATATCACCTCTTTTCTCAAGATCATGGGTGAAGAATAATTTTGGTGAAATATGTTTCGTTCTATCACATTTGATGTAACTACCCTTCAATTGAGCTATACATGATGCATTATATTCATATAAGATAGTTGGCATCTTTTCCTATAAAGGCAAATTACATATCTTCTGGATATGTTGGGTTAGTAGTCTTAGCCAAACACACTCTCGACTTGTCTCATGTATTGCAATTATTTCTGCATGATTTGAAGAAGTAGCAGTTAATGTTTACTTTGTCGAACGCCATGATATTTTAGTACCCTCTCATGTAAATAAATATCCTGTTTGAGATGGACCTTTATGTGGATCTGATAGATATCCAACATCAGCATAGCCAACAAATAGGGATTTTGAATCATTTGAATAAAATAACCTCATATCAGTAGTCCCTCTAAAATATCTAAATATTTGTTTAATTCCATTCCAATGTTTACATGTTGGAGAAGAATTAAATCTTGCTAACAAGTTTACAGCGAAAGCTATATCAGGTCTTGTGTTGTTTGCAAGATACATCAATGCTTCTATGGCACTTAGACATGGTACTTTAGGACCAAGAAACTCTTCATCATTCTCGCAAGGACAAAATTAATCTTTATTCACATCTAATGACTATACAACCATCAGAGTACTTAATTGGTTGCTTTATCCATGTAAAATTTCAATAATATCTTTTCCAAATAAGTTGATTAATGAACATGAATTTTATCTTTTAAATGCTCGATTTGTAAGCCAATATAAAACTTTTTTTCCAAGATCTTTCATTTCAAATTTTTTCTTTAAACAATTTATTGTATTTTGAAGCTTTTCAGGAGTTCCAATAATATTTAGATCATCAACATAAACAACAATTATCACAAATTTTGATCCAAACCTTTTTATAAAGACTCATGGATAAATTGGATCATTTTTATAACCTTATTTTAACAAATATTCACTAAGACAATTGTACCACATACGTCCAGATTGTTTTAATCTATATAAACTTTTATTTAATCTGATCGAGCAATTTTCTCAAGAAACTCTATATCCTTCTGGGAGTTTAAATCCTTAAGGGATTTTCATATAAATTTCACTATCAAGTGTACCATATAAATAGGACGTAACAACATCCATTAGATACATGTAAAGTTTTTCACATACTGCCAAACTAATAATATATCTAAACGTGATTACATCCACCATAGAAGAATATGTCTCTTCATAATTAATGCTGGGCTTTTGCAAAAATCCTTGTGCTACAAGTCGAGCTTTATATCTTACGGCTTTACTCCTTTAGGTGTTTGGACTATAGGTCCAAAAACTTCACGTTCAGAAAGTGAATTCAATTTTGCTTGAATTGCATTTTTCAATTTTGGCCAATCATTTCTATTTTTTACATTCCTTGTTAGATTTAGGCCCATGATCCTCATTTTCTTTTGTTATTTCAATAGCAACATTATAAGCAAAATTTTTGTCGACAACTATATTTTTTTGTTCCATCTTTTTCTCGTATTGACATAACTTATTGAGATCTCTTTATTTTCATCATTTCCATTTTCACTTTTAGGTACCTAAATCTCTTCTTGAGTCTTATAATTAGTTATGTCATGGGTCTCTTCAGGAACCCCCGCCTCCACAATATGACCATCTTGAATGTTTGCTCCTTTTTTTTTACGATGATTTTTATCTTTGGAACCGAACGGTCTTCGACGCTTTATGCATGAATTACTTTCTTTTGTATTAATAGTTTTCCCTATTAGGACATCAATTTGTATTGGAGCATTTTTAGCTTGTATGTGAGACTTAATGAATCTGGCAGTTGATTTACAAAATGAATTATCTATTAAACTTCTAATTCACGTTGCTTTGTTTGAAGATCTTTGACATTTAGTTATATATTCCAACTGCTCCACCATAACGTACAAAGATGAGTCATCATAAGAGATTGAGAATTTATATTCATATAAGTCTCCTTATAATATTTTTGAACTATTAATTTGATGTTTAGTTATGACATGAGTTGTCAATTTTCTTAACATTAGAGGGAGAGAATAAAAAGCTGGATTAATAAAGTGCTTGAAATGAATTATCAATGTCTAAGCCAATAAAAAGCTTATTATGACTCATCTTAGACACATCTACCAAAATCATATAATATCAAAACCATCCGCATGGTGGATGAATAGGCTCATATTTCAGAAATGCAAGACATTAAATCTCAACTTTAACAAGTGAGTTTCTAAGAATCAATTTTCATTTAGAACAAGCAACAAATGAGAATTCTTTAAATTAATGAATCTTCTGGTTCTTTAATAATGTTCATATGAATTATCAATTAATTTTCGCATCATATATGATCTAAGATGGTCTAATTGGTCACGCCAAGTAGTAAATGCATGTGTATTAGTAAACGTCTGGTTTACTTTAACATGTGTTTCTATTGTACTACATTGTAACAAATTGATAATTTTATTATCATTTCTTTTAATTTGTATCCACATGTAAGTACTATTGTGACATTTACTACTGAAAATGTCCAAAACAATTTGAATTCTATAATGTCATTAAGTCAATAAATATAATTTCTAAATAATTATATGCAATATTCGCTTCAGGGAATAGCAAATTTTGTGCTTTTTAGATATTAATATATTAGCTATTCTGGAGCTTTCAACTAATTTTGTACTATCAAATATTGGAATAATATTTGTTTGTTTCAGTACCAAATAAGATAAATATTTTCTATTTATAATGATAGAATTCATTACTACATTCTCATATCATTCCTTAAAGAATATTAATAAAAACAAAATATTTGGGCATACGCCACATATGTAGCCAATAATATTTCATATCACATTGATAACATAAGTTATCTTTACCCTTTGAAGAGTTATCTTGAGAACTCTTATTGTTCTCTTATTTATTACTATGTTCCCACTTTTAGTGGTCCATGAGTATATCTTTTATTTTCTTTATGTTTACATTCACTTCGGAGAATGCAACAAATCTAATAGGACAGACTTCTAAACCCCTCTATAGATTTTTTATTTCATAATCACTATCATAAACATACGTGAATTTTAAATTAAAATCTATCCATTCATGTTGTCATGATTATTCTCCAATTATAATAAATATGACATAATAAATAAAACATAGTAAAATATACCTGAAGATCTGTAACATCATCGTCATCACCTTGACTATTATCATGAGCATCCATTCTGAGATTGAATCTTTCAACATCCTGAAGATTGATTTGTGGGACGACTTCAAAATATTTTGAAAAAAATAAAGAGTCATCGTACTAATAACGTGTTATAAAATAAAGAAAGATAGAGAGAATAAAGAACAAAGAAAATATGAAAGCAAGAGAGAATGTACTTTATTAATTAAATGGATGATTACAATGTTTCATCAAAGTCTCTATTTATAGGCATAAGAAGTATAAAAGAAGTAGAGATCTAATTCTAATAACTATAACTATTAAAATTTAAAGTACATCAAAACTTTATCTTGATTATGATGAACATCTACTTAATAACATTTTCATAACATATATTAAATTATTTTTCTATTCAAATATTAATTTTTATCATTCAATTGCTATTAGCCTCATTTACGTTAGATATTATTCTCCAAGCTTAAAGGCTTTAAAATGTCAGATCGTCTAAATATAAATATTAAGTTTTAAAAATTGATTTTTATAAAAAATAATTCTGTTTTAAGAAAATGGACTTTATTTTTATAATTTATAAATATATAATATTGCACGTTTTATGATATTTTGTTGGGTACAACTTATGGTGGCGATAAGGAAAAATAATAAAATACTCTATTTGGAAAGAAAGAAAAAGAGAAATTAATGTGACCCATGGCCTTGTTAACTTAGAAAAGTCTACTTTGTGGGTTTCAAAAGGAAAAGTCTCCTTTGAAATTTGAACCCAACAAAATATGATTGTTTGTTTGCTTGCTATTAATATCTCTTCAACCTTTTCAACCCATGCCTGCTTCTTTCCTATTCCTTTCCTTTTGTCATTATAGTTAGGAGGCACGTGAAGTTGACTGTCGGTCTCTCTTCTTTTCTTTTCGAGATGAAGCCTTACTGCCAGCTGAAATAAAGCTTTAATTGTTTGGAGAAGGTAAGAAATTTTAATTTTTAAAATTTTATAAAAATAAATGAAACTAAAATTGGAATTATACAAATTAACTAATGAGTCCAAGGTCGATGCCTATCCTCTCTCCCCTATTTTCGGGCACCTAAAGGGATTCCTTAAAACATAATTTTTTAATAAATAAGTAAAATTTATTATTATAATTCAATTCAATTAAATTCAATTTTTATTACATTCTACTCACACACCAAGAATGTTCTTTTTATTTTTTATTCTTAAAAATCATATAGTAATTGAAATTTAGAAAAATTAATTAATAACAAATTGTAATTGAGTTGATAAGATATAAGTTATGTGCTTGGAAGGAGTGGTTAACAAGGACATATTTAGGATTTTACTTTGTGGGAGCGAAATTTCTAAATTCGAACGATATTCTTTTTTAATGTAAAAAAATAAAAATTCTTCTCATATCTTTTTTTTCATCAAACTAATAAATTTAATTTTTTTAAAAAAAGAATGAACTATTTAATTGTAAAAAAATTAAAAGAAAAAAATCACACTATCTCAAATTAAATATTTCTTTCCAATATGCAACAAAAAAATACTATACTAAAAATTTTATAAAAATTATTATAATTCCAAAAATTAAATTAAAAAAACTTGACCTTAGTCCAGTTCTCAATACTAGGCATCCTAAATTGCACCATCCGCTTTTTCATAAGATCGAACTTATCAATGATAGAATCTGTTAAAAATTCTTGAGCTATCTCTTTTTTGATGTATGCCACCAAATAGGTTGAAAGAATATTATCCTCCATTTTGTTGCGAAGCCTTGTCTTCACAATTTTCATGGCTGAATATGCTCGTTTGGTTGTTTCAATAGACACAGGAAGAGGTTAGCACAAGACGGATAATTCTATCAAGAAGAGGATAAATATTTAACTTACTTGTCTTAGCTAGCACTTGACACAATTCAGCAACTGTAGAAGCTTTCTGCAATTCTGTGCTTTGATGAGCATCAAGTTGAAAATGCTCCAATTGGATCTTCATGTGTAGCTTTTCTTGTTTTGTAAAATTGTCCAAATAAAAATCATTCATAAGCTTGTAGATATCTTCCACCCAAAAAGCTTTGTAATTATCGCTTGGATCCAAAACATAGCTAAGAACAAATAACTTCATTATCTCATCATTAAAGTGAGAATTCATTTCTATTAGCAATGAACCGATACTAGTAATGAATATATCAAACCGATAGTGATGCTTAATTGTGAGGTTATCTTTCTGGATGCGAGAATAACCTTGACCAACTTTATACAGAGCACTTAAATTGGAGACTTCTATCTCATGATCTTTACAAAATAACTTCACTTTCTTAAACAAAGGATCCCACCCATGTTCTTTGAATTTCTAGAGAAGCATTTTAATTGATGACACTAGTTGAATTGTGTTTAGTATATCCTGCAATTTATACTGCAATACTAGACATAGATCATCAATGATTCCAAGCACCTTAATTAGGAAATGCAAGATGAAAACAAAATCAATGGATGTTACTGCATCATATATTTCATCACCTTCACTCCTTTGAGTAAGGTTTTTGGACTTGATGATATCTTGTAATACAACACAGACAAAATCGAACATCCTCATCAGGCTATTGAGAGAAGCCAAATGAGATCCCTATCAAGCATCGCCTAGACGTTGGAGAGTACTGACTTGATTTTTCACTTTGCCAGTTGCAAGGTCACCATTGTCAATCAACTTCGCGATATGGGATGCCTCAATGTCTCTTAATTGATCATGTCGCTTGCTTGAAGAAGCAACCAAATTGATTATACCGGTCAAGTATGAAAATAATTGACAAATAGGAATAGCCTCTTCAGATGTAGCTACTAGAGTTAATTGGAGACGATG
The DNA here is from genome assembly GCF_007990345.1 of Gossypium hirsutum. Classification (NCBI taxonomy): domain Eukaryota; kingdom Viridiplantae; phylum Streptophyta; class Magnoliopsida; order Malvales; family Malvaceae; genus Gossypium; species Gossypium hirsutum. The sequence goes on from NC_053432.1 coordinate 47,263,318, forward strand.
AGCAAGGCAGTGAATGTGACAACCCAAATTAGACCCTGGTCGGAATATGGTTTCGAGACCACATTACCGAGCCAAAAATTTATTTTTGTGTTTTAATTACATAAATTTTTGTGTGACAGCGAATATATGAGAAATTAAATGCTTAATATTAGCTTTAGGATTGTGAATTAATTCAAAAAGGACCTAGTTGACGAAGTTAGAAAAGATGATAGATGAATTATAAGGAGTAATTAATAATAGGGAGAGGAAGCATGGCTTTGCATGTCAAATTGCCCATAAAATACATGGTGGCCGGCCAAGGAGTGATGATGCTCCACTCATTCTAATTTAATATGTTTTTTTTGGTTAACAAATGATGGGAATAATAATAGGAAAGTGAACAAAAAAAAATGGGTGTTCATACTTGCCATCTCCTAGCCGAAAAACCAAGAAAAAGAAGGGGAGAAAAATTTTGAAGAAGTTCGGCCATTGCTTGTATCTAGGAGGAGTGTTTGATGTTGTGGCATGAAAATGAGGGAGTTTGAATGCTTAATAAGGAGGGAAGAAGGAGTGTTCATGTTTTCTTTCTTTTGCAATTGTCGTAACTAGAGGAAGAAGAGGAAGCAAGATTCGGCCAAGGTGGTCCTTTAGATCAAGGTATGTTCAATGATATTTTTGGAAGTTTACACAACCTTTGGGTGATGAGTCTAAATTCTATCTATCCCATGGTTGGATTTGGGGTTGTTGGAGAGTTAGGATTCAGCTAAGGAGCTTAAAAAAAATTTAGTTGATACCTTGATGCTATTAGCATGCTAGTTATATGGATGTGTTAAGTTGCTTGTTATGTTAGCATGAAAGTTGAAATTGTTAAGCTATTTTGTTGGAGGTGCCGAATTTAGGACTAAGAAGAGAATGAGTATTCGGCTAACATAGTCGAAAGGTGGGTGTTGCCGATTGTTAGATTTAGACTATGGGAGTGGCTATAATGGGCATTAAGATGTGGAACTTAAGAAATGTAGTTATATGTGGATTTACATGTTGTTACAAATAGATGTGAAAATATGCTAGATTAGGAAAATTTGATTAAGTGTTCATGAGATGAAATTAGGTGTTTAAATGATGTTATAGTTGACATTGTACATATATACATACATTCGGCCATCTAATTGAGTATGAAGGTGGTGTTAAATCTAATTGTGATGCCCATTCCGAAGTATATATATATACATATATATGTATATATACATAAGTATGCCCATTCGTGATGTTACCTTTAATTATGTGTATAATCGACTAAATGGGTAATTAGTGAGGATGGTTGCCGAATATACAAACATACATATGCATGTGTAATTGAATTATGAATGTTTAGCAAGATGGTTAAACTAGTTGATTTATTGATTAAGCTCAAGGAGTTAAAGGAGGAGAATCAAGCAAAGGCAAAGAAAAGATCATCGAGTAGCCGAGTTGGAACCGTCTTACCCAACACAAAGTAAGTCATTAAGCATATAGTTGTATTAATTTAAATGATCATAACGTCTATGTAATGATGCTGAATGGAATGATAAATATATATATACATGTATGTATGTGGTGATGAAAGTGTTGGATGAAGAGAAAAGAGGTGAGATGTATTGAGTTGTTGATCTCGGCACTAAGAGTGCGGGTATAAACATTTATGATCATGAGATTGGCGCTAAGTGTGCGGGTTTAAATTGTACAGCACTAAGTGTGCGAGCTTGATTATGTAGCACTAAGTGTGCGAGCTTGATTATGTAGCACTAAGTGTGCGAGTTTGATTATATAGCACTAAGTGTGCGAGTTGATTATATAGCACTGAGTGTGCGGACTTAATATATACTTTTGAATCATTATGAACACTAAGTGTGCGACATTATTGAGTCGATCACGGACAGCGGATCGGGTAAGTACCTTGAGTTCGTGACTAATAGGCGTTATGTTTATATTTGAAGTTGAGCTTGGTAAGTTTGAACCTATGTGACAATTATAATTGAAGTCACGTACATAAGATTTATCGTGGAATAGGTGAAAGGTCGTTTAGTTGTATGATTGTAACGAAAATAAAATGATGTATGAAAATGCCTCGAATATCCTATTGATTAGTATATGGAATGTGAATGCATGACTTGGTATGAGATTGAACCGATAGGTTTGAGGAACTATGGTATGGTTCGGTATGGATGGAGTAACTAGCCTCGTTCCATTTTGCTTCCTCTTGTGATAATGTTATTAATGGATGGTAGTGCATTGCTTATGACTTACTGAGTTATATACTCACTCGGTGTTTCCTTGTCACCTATTTTAGGTTTCTTGGACTCGTCTCTTTTTGCGTGATCGGGCCGTCATTGGAGTCATCACACCGGCTAGCAAGTTTTGGTACTTTCTTCTTAGTCGGCTTAGGAGAACATTTCGGCATGTATAGGCTATTATGTTGTGTTTGAACTTTGGTATGTAAACTTTTAGCCATGCGAAAATGGCATAAATGTTCGGTTGGGTTTGGTTTCATAACGTTAGGTCGTAAATCTTGATAATTCGACCTTTTTATGCCATATGTCATGGTTGATTAATTTTGGTGTTAAAATTCATGATATGGCAATAGTGTAGTAGGGAGATGTTTGACAATGATTAGCCTTTGGCATGGCTAGTCATGATCATAATTGGTGATATGTATGATGAATTACTAGTTAGATCAAGGAGAAATCACGAAATAGGCATAGTTGCTTTCGTAACAGATGCTGGCAGCAGCAGTGACGTGAGATTGAAAAATCACTAAAAATAGTAGGAGTGGAATTAATTAATGAATAAATTATTTAATCAAAGGTTGATGAGTCTATTTTAATATAGAAGTAACGAAATGATCATATGGACAGTATGTTAAGTGATATTCAGGTTCTCGTGAGACAGGGCCAGAACGGTTTCTGGATTCCCTGTTCCGACTTTGGAAATTCATTATTAATTAACCAGAGATAATTAGGAGTCATGCCATATATGTACAGATTCCTCTCTGAGTCTAGTTTCTATAGAAACAAACGGCATCAGAATTGAAACTCTTTGCAGGGAGATATCCAAGTCGTAATGCACAAAGGTCAGTGTAGTCGATCCCTGTAACATGGGAGACTTTGACTAATGAACTGCACTAATTGGCCCGACCAAAAATTCTACAAAAATTCTACCATATAGGTATATGAGTCTAGTTCCAGGGAAAATTTACGGAACTGGATTTCGAGTTTCAGAACTCAAGATATGATTTTTAAAGCGACTAGTACGCAGATTGGTAGCTTGTCTAGGAAATGTCAAATAAGTGGTTTGAAGTCTGTTAACACCTCGTGTTCGACTCCGGCGACGGTCTCGGGTTCGGGGTGTTACAATTTAATTGGTATCAGAGCTATGGTTTAGTCAGTTCTAGGACTACCATAGCACGTATGAGTCTAGCTATACATGCCGAATGTTAATGTTTAAATGTGTGATGACTTCTGACGGTTAAAATTTATGTTTTGATTAGTAAATGGATCCCGGTGTAGAGAGAACCTTGGCGGACGACATTGAAAGTGTAGCGGCTGCTCCTGCACAAGGGATACCGCCTGTTGAGCCTCAGTCATCTGCAAATAATCAAGGTGAGGGGGCTAAACAGGCTTTCTTTACCATGATGAATGAGTGGGTCGCGCAATATGCCCGAACCAATCCGGCTGTCCAACAATTCCCGAATTTGAATAATCCACCCCAAGAGCCCGTAATGCCATCAGTCACTGATCCTGTGAGGCTGAGTAAGCCACCTGTAGACTTGATTAGGAAGCGCGGGGCTGAGGAGTTCAGGGCCATAGTTACTGATGATGCTGAAAGGGCCGAGTTCTGGCTTGATAACACCATTCGGGTGTTTGATGAACTGTCATGCACACCCGATGAATGTCTAAAGTGTGCTATATCCTTGTTACGGGACTCAGCCTACTATTGGTGGAGGACCCTGATTTCCATAGTCCCAAACGAACGAGTTACTTGGGACTTCTTTCAGACGGAATTTCGAAAGAAATATATTAGTCAACGGTTCATTGATCAAAAGCGTAAGGAATTCTTGGAACTCAAGCAAGGCCGTATGACAGTATCTGAATACGAACATGAATTCGTAAGACTCAGTAGGTATGCCCGGGAGTGTGTAGCTGATGAGGTTGCTATGTGCAAAAGATTCGAAGAAGGATTGAATAAAAATTTAAAGCTACTAGTGGGTATTTTGGAGATAAAAGAATTCATAACACTAGTCGAACGAGCCTGCAAGGCGGAAGAACTTGGAAAGGAGAAGAAGAAGGCTGAATTTGAAGCTAGAGACTATCGTAAAAGATCGACGGGTAAAGCTCCGTTCTCAGCTGTAAAGAAGTTCAGGGAGGACACTAATAAGTCGAGGACGGCTGCGGGAATTTCCATCAGAGCACGACCATCGACAGACTCCCGAGCTACTTCGGTAGCTAGTGTGGGCAATAATCGTCAAGAGAAACCTGAATGTCCCCAATGCGGGAGACGACACCTAGGTGAATGTTGGGGTAAGTCTACTAACAGGGCCTGTTACGGATGCGGTTCGAAGGACCCCTTCATTAGAGATTGCACGGAGCTTGATGAGAAGAATAAGATTCAAGGTGCAAGACCTAGTGGAGTGACAACTAGAGGTAGACCACCGAGAATTTTAGGAGGTAGGGGTGGTAGTCAAAGAGGGGCCCCTGATACGGCTGTTCGAGCCGAGAACCGTACTCCTGCTAGAGCATATGCCATTCGCGCACGAGAGGAGGCATCCTCCCCCGACGTCATCACTGGTACCTTCACTCTCTTTGATACTAATGTGATTGCATTGATTGACCCTGGCTCTACTCATTCATATGTATGCGAAACCTTAGCATCCAGTAAGACTCTACCTGTTGAGTCTACTGAGTTCGTAATTCGAGTGTCAAACCCTTTGGGTCAATGCGTACTTGTTGATAAAGTGTGTAAGAGATGCCCTCTAATAATCCGAGAATCCTGTTTTCCGGCCGATTTGATGCTTTTGCCGTTTGACGAATTTGATGTTATTCTTGGTTTGGATTGGTTGACCGCGCATGATGCGGTTGTGAATTGCAAAAGCAAGACTATTGATTTGAGGTGCGCAAATAACGAGATAATCCGAGTTGAGTCTACGGACTTAAGGGGGTTGCCAGCTGTAATATCAGCAATGTTGGCCCAGAAATATGTAAGAAAAGGGTGCGAAGCATACCTTGCGTATGTACTTGATGACAAAGAATTAGAAAAGAAACCCGAATCTGTGCCGGTGGTTTGTGAATACCCGGATGTTTTTCCTGAAGAGTTACCGGGTTTGCCACCTGTTCGGGAGATAGAGTTTGGTATTGAGCTTGTACCTGGAACTACGCCAATTTCGATAGCTCCGTATCGTATGGCACTAACCGAGTTAAAGGAATTGAAAGCTCAATTGCAAGAGTTGACGGATAGAGGTTTCGCTCGACCAAGTTTCTCACCTTGGGGTGCACCAGTATTGTTCGTGAAAAAGAAGGACGGAACCATGAGGTTGTGCATTGACTATCGTCAACTAAATAAAGTGACGATAAAGAATAAATATCCATTACCGCGTATTGATGATTTGTTTGATCAACTAAAGGGAGCCTTAGTGTTTTCAAAGATAGATTTGAGATCGGGTTATTATCAGTTGCGGATCCGAGATTCGGACGTACCCAAAACTGCTTTCAGAACGAGGTACGGTCACTACGAGTTCTTAGTGATGCCGTTTGGGCTCACTAGTGCCCCTGCGGTATTTATGGATTTGATGAATCGGATCTTCAGACAGTATTTGGACCGGTTCGTAGTTGTGTTCATTGATGACATCTTAGTCTATTCAGGAGATGAGACCGAACATGCTGAGCACCTGAGATTAGTGTTGCAAATTTTGCGGGATAAGAAGTTATATGCTAAGTTCAGTAAGTGTAAGTTCTGGTTAAGAGAGGTTAGCTTCTTGGGTCATGTGGTATCCGCATCGGGTATTCGAGTTGACCCGAGCAAAATTTTAGCCATACTTAACTGGAAGCCTCCAAGAAATATTACCGAAGTTCGGAGCTTCCTGGGGCTCGCCGGTTATTACCGACGATTTGTAAAAGGTTTCTCGATGATAGCCACACCAATGACGAAGCTACTTCAAAAGGATGTTAAGTTCGAATGGACGGAGGAATGTCAGAAAAGCTTCGATCAATTGAAAACTCATTTGACTGAAGCTCCAATTTTAGTGCAACCCGAATCAGGCAAAGAGTTTGTCATTTATAGTGACGCATCCCTACTCGGGTTGGGTTGCATATTGATGCAAAAAGGTCGAGTTGTGGCCTATGCGTCGAGACAATTGAAGCCACACGAGAGAAATTATCCAACCCATGATCTCGAGCTAGCCGCCATTGTATTTGCTTTGAAAATATGGCGACATTATTTGTTTGGTGAAAAGTGCCATGTATTTTCGGATCACAAAAGTCTCAAATATTTGATGACTCAAAGAGACTTAAATCTGCGACAAAGACGTTGGCTTGAGTTGTTGAAAGATTACGAGCTTGTCATTGATTACCACCCGGGAAAGGCTAATGTGGTTGCGGACGCCTTAAGCCAGAAATCACTGTTTGCTTTACGAGCGATGAATGTGCACTTGTCTGTTCTACCCGACAATGTGTTAGTAGCTGAATTAAAGGCCAAACCATCATTGATTCATCAAATTCGTGAAGCTCAGAAAGTCGACATTGAATTGGTTGCAAAACGGGCTGAATGTATTCCGAATATGGAATCCGAATTTCAAATTGATGATGACGATTGTTTGAGGTTCAGAAGTCGGTTGTGTGTTCCAAGAAATTCAGAACTCATTTCGATGATTCTGAACGAAGCTCATTGTAGCCGAATGTCAATTCACCTGGGGAGTACGAAAATGTACAACAATTTGAAACGTCGGTTTTGGTGGCATGGTATGAAACGGGACATCTCCGACTTTGTTTCGAGATGTTTAATATGTCAACAAGTGAAAGCGGAACATCAAGTGCCTTCAGGATTACTTCAGCCGATCATGATACCCGAGTAGAAATGGGATCGAGTCACAATGGACTTTGTGTCCGGACTGCCATTGTCAGCAAGTAAGAAGGATGCGATTTGGGTTGTTGTTGATAGACTGACTAAGTCAGCTCACTTTATCCCCGTGCGTACGGATTTTTCATTGGATAAACTAGCCGAATTGTATGTTTCTCAGATTGTGAGATTACATGGAGTACCTATTTCTATCGTGTCGGATAGAGATCCGAGATTCACCTCGCGATTTTGGAAGAAATTGCAAGAAGCTTTGGGTACCAAGCTGCATTTTAGCACCGCTTTTCATCCACAAACCGATGGCCAATCGGAGCGGATAATTCAAATACTCGAGGATATGTTGAGATGTTGTGTTTTAGAGTTTTGTGGTTCATGGGAAAGATATCTGTCTTTGATCGAATTCGCTTACAACAATAGTTTTCAGTCAAGCATTAAGATGGCACCTTACGAGGCTTTATACGGTCGTAAATGCCGTACCCCATTATTTTGGACTGAACTTAGTGAAAGTAAGATCCTTGGGGTTGATTTGATTAAGGATGCCGAGCAGAAAGTCCGAGTAATTCGTGAAAGTTTGAGAACCGCTTCGGATCGTCAAAAGTCGTATGCGGATTTGAAAAGAAAAGACATTGAATATCAGGTTGGAGACAAAGTATTTCTCAAAGTTTCACCCTGGAGGAAGGTGCTTAGATTTGGTCGTAAGGGCAAACTGAGTCCGAGGTTCATCGGTCCGTACGAAGTATCCGAACGAGTTGGACCCGTTGCATACCGATTAATTTTGCCCCCTGAGCTCGAAAAGATTCACAACGTTTTTCATGTCTCGATGCTTCGACGATATAGGTCCGATCCATCGCACGTAATTCCTCCATCAGAGATCGAGATTCAATCTAATTTGAGTTACGAAGAAGAACCAGTTCGTATTTTAGCACATGAAGTAAAAGAACTACGAAACAGGAAAATCTCATTAGTGAAAGTACTGTGGCATAAACACAGAATTGAAGAAGCCACTTGGGAACTTGAGGACTCTATGAAGGATTGATATCCAAAATTATTTACCGGTAAGATTTTCGGGGACGAAAATTTCTTATGTGGGGGAGAGTTGTGACAACCCAAATTAGACCCTGGTCGGAATATGGTTTCGAGACCACATTACCGAGCCAAAAATTTATTTTTGTGTTTTAATTACATAAATTTTTGTGTGACAGCGAATATATGAGAAATTAAATGCTTAATATTAGCTTTAGGATTGTGAATTAATTCAAAAAGGACCTAGTTGACGAAGTTAGAAAAGATGATAGATGAATTATAAGGAGTAATTAATAATAGGGAGAGGAAGGATGGCTTTGCATGTCAAATTGCCCATAAAATACATGGTGGCCGGCCAAGGAGTGATGATGCTCCACTCATTCTAATTTAATATGTTTTTTTTGGTTAACAAATGATGGGAATAATAATAGAAAAGTGAACAAAAAAAATGGGTGTTCATACTTGCCATCTCCTAGCCGAAAAACCAAGAAAAAGAAGGGGAGAAAAATTTTGAAGAAGTTCGGCCATTGCTTGTATCTAGGAGGAGTGTTTGATGTTGTGGCATGAAAATGAGGGAGTTTGAATGCTTAATAAGGAGGGAAGAAGGAGTGTTCATGTTTTCTTTCTTTTGCAATTGTCGTAACTAGAGGAAGAAGAGGAAGCAAGATTCGGCCAAGGTGGTCCTTTAGATCAAGGTATGTTCAATGATATTTTTGGAAGTTTACACAACCTTTGGGTGATGAGTCTAAATTCTATCTATCCCATGGTTGGATTTGGGGTTGTTGGAGAGTTAGCATTCGGCTAAAGAGCTTAAAAAAATTTTAGTTGATACCTTGATGCTATTAGCATGCTAGTTATATGGATGTGTTAAGTTGCTTGTTATGTTAGCATGAAAGTTGAAATTGTTAAGCTATTTTGTTGGAGGTGCCGAATTTAGGACTAAGAAGAGAATGAGTATTCGACTAACATAGTGGAAAGGTGGGTGTTGCCGATTGCTAGATTTAGACTATGGGAGTGGCTATAATGGGCATTAAGATGTGGAACTTAAGAAATGTAGTTATATGTGGATTTACATGATGTTACAAATAGATGTGAAAATATGCTAGATTAGGAAAATTCGATTAAGTGTTCATGAGATGAAATTAGGTGTTTAAATGATGTTATAGTTGACATTGTACATATATACATACATTCGGCCATCTAATTGAGTATGAAGGTGGTGTTAAATCTAATTGTGATGCCCATTCCGAAGTATATATATATACATATATATGTATATATACATAAGTATGCCCATTCGTGATATTACCTTTAATTATGTGTATAATCGACTAAATGGGTAATTAGTGAGGATGGTTGCCGAATATACAAACATACATATGCATGTGTAATTGGATTATGAATGTTTAGCAAGATGGTTAAACTAGTTGATTTATTGATTAAGCTCAAGGAGTTAAAGGAGGAGAATCAAGCAAAGGCAAAGAAAAGATCATCGAGTAGCCGAGTTGGAACCGTCTTACCCAACACAAAGGAAGTCATTAAGCATGTAGTTGTATTAATTTAAATGATCATAACGTCTATGTAATGATGCTGAATGGAATGATAAATATATATATACATGTATGTATGTGGTGATGAAAGTGTTGGATGAAGAGAAAAGAGGTGAGATGTATTGAGTTGTTGATCTCGGCACTAAGAGTGCGGGTATAAACATTTATGATCATGAGATTGGCGCTAAGTGTGCGGGTTTAAATTGTACAGCACTAAGTGTGTGAGCTTGATTATGTAGCACTAAGTGTGCGAGCTTGATTATGTAGCACTAAGTGTGCGAGTTTGATTATATAGCACTAAGTGTGCGAGTTGATTATATAGCACTGAGTGTGCGGACTTAATATATACTTTTGAATCATTATGAACACTAAGTGTGCGACATTATTGAGTCGATCACGGACAGCGGATCGGGTAAGTACCTTGAGTTCGTGACTAATAGGCGTTATGTTTATATTTGAAGTTGAGCTTGGTAAGTTTGAACCTATGTGACAATTATAATTGAAGTCACGTACATAAGATTTATCGTGGAATAGGTGAAAGGTCGTTTAGTTGTATGATTGTAACGAAAATAAAATGATGTATGAAAATGCCTCGAATATCCTATTGATTAGTATATGGAATGTGAATGCATGACTTGGTATGAGATTGAACCGATAGGTTTGAGGAACTATGGTATGGTTCGGTATGGATGGAGTAACTAGCCTCGTTCCATTTTGCTTCCTCTTGTGATAATGTTATTAATGGATGGTAGTGCATTGCTTATGACTTACTGAGTTATATACTCACTCGGTGTTTCCTTGTCACCTATTTTAGGTTTCTTGGACTCGTCTCTTTTGCGTGATCGGGCCGTCATTGGAGTCATCACACCGGCTAGCAAGTTTTGGTACTTTCTTCTTAGTCGGCTTAGGAGAACATTTCGGCATGTATAGGCTATTATGTTGTGTTTGAACTTTGGTATGTAAACTTTTAGCCATGCGAAAATGGCATAAATGTTCGGTTGGGTTTGGTTTCATAACGTTAGGTCGTAAATCTTGATAATTCGACCTTTTTATGCCATATGTCATGGTTGATTAATTTTGGTGTTAAAATTCATGATGTGGCAATAGTGTAGTAGGGAGATGTTTGACAATGATTAGCATTTGGCATGGCTAGTCATGATCATAATTGGTGATATGTATGATGAATTACTAGTTAGATCAAGGAGAAATCACGAAATAGGCATAGTTGCTTTCGTAATAGATGCTGGCAGCAGCAGTGACGTGAGATTGAAAAATCACTAAAAATATTTGGAGTGGAATTAATTAATGAATAAATTATGTAATCGAAGCTTGATGAGTATATTTTCATATAGAAGTAACGAAATGATCATATGGACAGTATGTTAAGTGATATTCAGGTTCTCGTGAGACAGGGCCAGAACGGTTTCTGGATTCCCTGTTCCGACTTTGGAAATTCATTATAAATTAACCAGATATAATTAGGAGTCATGAAATATATGTAAAGATTCCTATCTGAGTCTAGTTTCTATAGAAACAAACGGCATCGGAATTGAAGCTCTGTGCAGGGAGATATCCAAGTCGTAATGCGCAAAGGTCAGTGTAGTCGATCCCTGTAACATGGGAGAATTTTACTAATAAAATGTACTAATTGGCCTGACAAAAAATTCTACAAAAATTCTACCATATAGGTATATGAGTCTAGTTCCAGGGAAAATTTACGGAACTGGATTTCGAGTTTCAGAACTCAAGATATGATTTTTAAAGCGACTAGTACGCAGATTGGCAGCTTGTCTAGGAAATGTCAAATAAGTGGTTTGAAGTCTGTTAACAACTCGTGTTCGACTCCGGCGACGGTCTCGGGTTCGGGGTGTTACAGTGAACATAGTATGCAACTTAGCACCTTTTAGTAAAGAACACTTGCAAGCCGTAAAAAACTTCACAGATTGCCTTCTTTAAAGCTAACGATGTGGTGTCCTTCACATAAACCAAATCAAAGAATTGTTCAAGTATAAAACCTTCTTTATCAACAACTTGCAATACAATTTCCATTTTGTTCTTTCTCTTACTTATCACGAGCTTCATCCACTATAATGCAAACCTTTGAATCTCCAATCTCTTCTCAAATGAATCCTTGGAATTTACTCGCCAAAATAGAAAGAATAACCTCCTAAATAGTTGTACTGTCATATTGTGCATTTTGAGGCATTTTCTAAGACAATTGCCCCCACATCTTCATTATAAGAAGCTAGAAGTTTTATTAGTTCAAGAAAGTTACTTCAATTTATTGAACTTTATACTTCATCGCGTCTCTTAAAGGCGCAACCTTGAAATACAAGTGTCACGTGCAAAATGACATGCGATTTGTGCAAATATACACGTCGAATCAAGTAATAAAGTGATGAGTGAGTATCGTTCCCACGAGGATCAAATTGAGGCATAAAAGTGGTCAAGTTATTATAATAGAGTATTGTTAATTCTATGGCAAAAAAAAGAAGGTAAGTATGAAGTGGCAATTAAAGGAATAGTGATGTATGCAATATGTGTAATTAATAAATACTTGAAAATGGTATGGCAAAATAAGAGTAGAAATGTAATGGCAATTATGAGAATTACTATGGGAATATTATGTAAATGAATAAATAAAGACTAATAATGATGTGGCAAAGATACTATGGAAAAGAATAAATGATATGCAATGTTGATTTGGAAGGTTAGGATTACTAAGAATCTACCCTTACTGCCAATAATGCCTCAGGAAAATCATACTCATTTTACTGCTTAGAAGAGTTATAAAATGATCTGCATCTTTCGAAAGCAAAAACCTCAAGTTACCTTGCCCATGTCTATAGGCCTTAATATGGTACCCTGCATTGTTTTCCTTCTATATGAACGCTGCTTTATGCCTAAAGTCTACTTCAAGTATCGGTCGAGTACTTGCTCATATCATTCAATATCGATCTAACTAACCAACCTTTTCAGAATTAGGCTTAGTTTCTGGACATGCTGAATAGACATCTATGTCTAGGGATTGCATGCATACAACTTAGAAATAAAACAATTGAATGAAATAGTAAATTGATTCAGATTTATCCTTCAACCATTAAAGAAAATAAAAGTTTCATCCTGTAATCCCCACCCAAAGAGATTTAGCTCGTGGGTTGGCATATAAAATTCAAAACCAAAGTAACATCCAACATCATTTTCATCATTCAATTCACACTCTAGCAGAACGGTTTCCTGCGATGGCTGAGAGAGACTGCTTTCATCTTTTTCTTTCTGTCTCTACTCAGCCACTACCCCCTATTTTTGCCTAAGGATCTCTTTCTTTTTGTTCATCATTCAGGGTTTCCTTTTTTGGCTTTTTATAGCTTTTTTCCTAAGGTAAATCTAGCAACCCATGTTTATCTTTTCCTTTTTTAAAATTATTTTTTCAACAACCTAAGATTATCTTCTCCTCTTTTTAAATTCTTTTTTTTCTAGGATAAAAACAAACATCCCAATATTATCTTCTCCTCTTTTTTAGGCAGATTTTTCTGGTACAAGACAGTTGGGCTGAAACTAGTATGCGTTCAGTGTTGATTTAGTCTTCCAGGAATTGCTATGACATTCATGCTGACAAAATCTCCAACCTTTTTCCCCGACAAATGTTCACTCATTTATTTCTCGTTCTTCAACCTACACCTGTCAAACCACCAAAAACAATCCTACCACAAGCAATTAAAAGTACCTAATATTTAAACATAGTCCAAGCTCCTAATGAAATGATGAAAATATGAATGAAATGTCCTAAAATGAAACTAAATGTACCTAAGTACAAGCAATTAGCTAGGTTTAAAGGAATGAAATATAATTATTTTCAAGAGTTATCACACCCTCAAACTTGAGTTATTGCTTGTCCTTAAGCAAAATATGTATGAATGCGTGAACGTAAGAATTGTTATAGCAATATAATCACCTTTGTATTGTTAAGCCATTAAGAGAGCATTTTGTACTTAAGTTTTCAGCACTCTTCTATGTCTAAAAATTTGATCAAGTTTCATAAGCTTATTGAGCAAAGGCAGTGTACAAAATATTGCCCTAAAAGAAAGAAAAATCCTAAGTACTCATACAACTTTCACTATAGCAAGTATCTCCTAATTTACTTAGTTCATCTTTTAATTTTCTTTATTTTTTTTCATCTGGCCTTATACATACTCAAATACATACATATCCATTTATAATGCTTTTTTTTACTAGGGGATTCAGCTCGTCATATGATTTTTTGACTCGACAATCACAATGGAGCATACACTAAATTGTTGAATACTCAATCATGTCACGATTTGAATACTCACTTATAAAGCTAAGGTTTTTGACCAATAAGATGGATGGAGCAGACAACTACCCTTTCAGTTACTTAGCCTATTACTATAGTGGAGTGCCCCTAAGTTTTTTTCTTTATTACACACTCTTACTTGGACTTGCCTTTCTAGTCAACAACATGATGGAGCAAACAAAGTGGTGCTGACTTACTTGGGAATTCTAAGCATTGGAGTATTTGATTGCATTTTGTAGATTTTTTTCCTTGAAATTTCTTAAACATTGCCACTTTATTCGTTATTGAGTATTGCCATTGTACTGAATTTAGCCTCAAGAATTTCTAAGTTTATTAAAAGAAACTTACTATAGATCAATTGTAATTGGAATTAGGACATCCTAATTTTAAGGGTCAATTTGCAAGCAAACTATCCTAAGCAAACGTCAACTAATCCATTGTCACAACTTTCTAAGTTTATAGAAGAATTAAGTTTCTCATTATCACAGTCTAAAAAATTCCTTGGCAATATCGTGTGCCATGGCAAAATGAATTGCAAATGAACAAAAATACTAAAACACAAATGCTCAACTAAATATCTAATGGAGTCTAGATGCATAATACATTACCTTCAAACGTAAGAGTTGCATTATCTTCAATGTATGTACAAATATGAATCATGAATGCAAGGACATATATATGTACATAATGAGATGTAATAAAGGTAGAAAAACTTCCCGAGCTTGGAACTTAATGGTAGTACTTTAATTGCGACGAGTGGTCTTTCGTGGACTTATCTTATAATGCATCAGCCTTTTAAGTAAATTGAGTGGTACGTCCTCCTTTTCATTATCAAATTTGGTGTGTTCATCAATAATCTGATCGATCTCATAATCATGTTCAATCATTGGTTCAATAGAAGGAGATGGAACAACCATAATGCTGTCCACTAGTGGTGCAACTGATGGATTTGCTTTCTCTTCGTCCTCACGGTCAGTCTCAATGTTGATAGACTCTATTTTCTTTGATTCTTCCTCCGGTCCCTTAGGCGCATTCTTTTCATTGACAAGATTCGTCTCAATAGGCTTTGCACTACCAATCCCATCTTCTTATGCAGTTTATTAAACAAAGGAAATGAAATAACTAAAAGAAATTTAAATAAAAAAATGAAACAAAAATAAAAAGAATTTTCAAGATGTTAAAGTTAAACATCTCAAAGATCAATGGATTGTTTGTCTCACTCTACATGAGCACCCTAGTAGTGCTTCAAGCCTTGCCTATGAACTTTAAATGTGTCTCATATTTTCATGTCCTTGACATCAACAACTCCATGCTGATATACATGAGCTACCAAGCATTGTTCATTAAAATTGAAAGGTCTATTTTACTCCAACAAAGTGCACAAGGGTCTCTAGTCAAATGAATCTTCATCACTATCAGAATTGCTGTTGCAAAATCTTGTGAAATCTTCCTCCACTACTGTTTCTATCAAGTTAATGGCTCAGCATTCTTCATTTTCATCTACATATTTTAAAACATCGAATACATTAAAAGTAACCTACTGATCATTTACTCCCATAGTTAGTTAGCCTTTCTATAGATCAATTAAAGTTCTTCCTATAGCAAGAAAAGGTCTTCTAAGAGTAATCAATACATCTTTCTTAGCTTCACATTCTGAAATAATGAAATCGACTGGAAAAATAAACTTATCTACTCTTACCAGCACATATTCAATTTTAACTTCCAAATGTGCGTAAGATAGATCAGCTAGTTGCAGCGTGACTGTTGTGGGTCTTACCTTCCCAATTCCTAGCTTGTTGAAAATAGGCAGAGGTATTAGATTTATACTCGCTCTTAAATCACATAATGCCTTACCAACATAATGTTTTCCAATGAAACACGAGATAGTGAAACTCCTTGGGTCCTTCAACTTTAGAGGTAGTTTGTTCATTAACATTGCTGTGCACCCTTCAGTGAGAGCAACAATATCAAATTCTCACAATCTGTGCTTCTTTAATAGTATATCCTTCATAAATTTCATATAATTGGGCATTTGCTCCAAAGCTTCAACCAGTGGTATGTTGATATGGAGTTGCTTCAATACCTCCAAAAATCTTTTAAACTAAATATCCTACTTGGAATTGTAAAATCGCTAGGGAAAAGGTAGAGGTGATCATCCTTCAGGTTGTTGATATTGTTTTTCTATGACATTTATGTTGACAACCTGATCTGATTTTCCCACAACATTTTGCTGCTTACCCTTTTTAAGTTTAGTTTGTTTGGTTGTTATTCGAGTTACCCTCTCCTTCCATGGCATCGTGAACAACGTCACTCAATTGATTCCCACTTCTAAGAATAATGGTCTTGCAGTGCTCCTTACTTTGTGTTCTCGAATTCTCGGTACCACTTGGTAATGCTCTTTGCGGTCTTGAATTCAAAACATTTTCTATCTGTACCATTTGATTCTTAAGAGGTCGAAGAGAACCAACTTGACTTTGGATTACAGCATTCCTTTAACAAAGCTTCAACAAAAGTAGAAGATGATGCTTGACCATATTGAACATTTTTCCATGGATAGGTTGAATGTAACAAAGTAGTGCATTGTTGGCATTCTATCTTACGGCATTGCTAAAATTCCCTACTCTTTGATTACTCCAACTAAAATTTAGATACCACTTCCACCTTAGATTGTAGGTGTTAGAATAGGGGTTATTATTCCTGTTAAAATTACCGGTGTAATATACTGACTCAGGGTTTGATGGGCATTCGTCAAACACATGATTTTCACTGCAATAAGCACATAATAGCTCGATTGCTTTCATCTCTTGAACTGCAGTTGGTATCTTTATTGTCTTGATCATATTAGTTAAAGATGATACCTAGGCTGTCAATGAAGTGATTACATTAAGTTCCTTGGTACCAGCAACTTTCTTGCCTGTCCCAACTCTTGTGGTTGGATATTGATAATCATTATTGGCAATATTTTCCAAAATCTCATATGCTTCATTATAAGATTTATCCAACAAATTTATCCAAAATCTCATGTGCATTCAACCCATTATAGAATATTTCCATCTGAGTCTAGTGCTAGAATCCATGCATCAGACATTTTTGAATTAATTCTTTAAATTGTTCTCAAGATTCATATAATGTTTCATCCGTTAATTGCCAAAAAGATGTGATGTCATTCCTAAGCTTGGCATTCATGTTTGGTGGATTATACTGTAGAAAAAGTCATGAATGCAATCTTGGATCTTCAGTGGGCAGTCCATTAAACTATCCTACTGTTTGTAACATTTGAAACATTACTTGTTTCAACTCAAATTGTTGAGCTTGTATTTAAGGCCTGACTATCCCTGGATTCAAATAATCCAAAATTGGAACAACAAGCTCTAGCCATTTAGATTATTATTGAGACTAAGACCATTTGTATTATCGTTGAGACTGGGATCATTCCTATTTCTAGCCATTTTTCTCAATTCTTTTCATCAATAATCCAAATGGTCTTAATAAAGGATCAGTTCCTGTTTCAACGATAATTCACATGGTTTTAGTCTTAATAATAATCCAAATGGTTTAGATGTACGATGGAAAAGAATAAAGGACATGCGATGTTGATTTGGAAGGACAGGATTACTAAGAATCTACCCTTACTAACAATAATGCCTCAGTGAAATCATACTCAGTTTACTGCTCAGAAGAGTTTTAAAATGATCTACTTCCTTTGAGAGCAAAAACCTTGAGTTACCTTACCCGTGTTTATAGGCCTTAATATGGTACCCTATATTTTTTTTCCTTCTAGATGAATGTTGCTCTACGTCTAGAGTATACTACAAGAATTGGTCGAGTACTTGCTCATGTCATTCAATATCGATCAAACTAATCCAACCTTTTCAGAATTAGACTTAGTTGATGGACATGCTGAACATGCATCTATGTTTAAGGATTGCATGCATTCAACTTAGAAATAAAACAATTGAATGAAATAGTAAATTGATTCAGATTTATCCTTCAACCATTAAAGAAAATAAAAGTTTCATCCTGTAATCCCCACCCAAAGAGATTTAGCTTGTGGGTTGGCATATAAAATTCAAAACCAAAGTAACATCCAACATCATTTTCATCATTCAATTCATGGAAGAACAAAGTAAGAAATATGGAAGACTTCGGGAAGATAGCTTTCACGTGTCTAGTTCACACTTTAACAGAACGGTGTCCTACGATGGTTGAGAGGGACTGCTTTCGTCTTCCTCTTTTTGTCTCTACTCAGTCGCCGCCCTCTATTTTTGCCTAGGTATCTCTTCCAGTTTGTTCGTTGTTTATGGTTTCCTCCTTTGACTTTTTATAGTTTTTTTCCTAGGGTAAATCCAACAACTTGTAATAGCCCGATTTTGGGTTAAATCAGAATAGTGGTTTTGAAACCACAAATTTGAAGTAGAAATGTTAATTTTATTATTACTTTAAGGTCTACAATATGATTGAATACTTGTGTGAAACTTTTGTTAAGAAATTTTATCGATAGAGTGTCCAATTTGACCAATAGGACTAAATTGCAATAGGTGTAAAATATGTGTTCTAGAAGCTAGAGGTGTCTAACTGCTATGAAATTTTAAATTGAAGGTCTTTAAATGGTAATTAGACCATTATACTTTAATTTGGGAAAAAATGGACATGGTTAGGTGAAATTTCAAAGTTTTAAGTGAAGGGCATTTTGGTTATTTGGTAAATAAAGACAAAAATAACTAATAAAAAGATGTCATCTTTTCTAATTTGATTCCCCATGGTCGAAATTCACAAGGAGAAGACATAGCTAGGGTTTGGCAACTTTCAAGCTTAATTGCAAGTCCATCTTTATCCCATTTTTAATGATTTTTACGTTTTTGTGAATGTTGTAACTTGATTTAGCTATTTCAAGGACTAATTTGAAAGAAAATTAAAGTCTAAAATTTTACCCATGTTGAATATTTGTGTATTTTGATGTTTAATGGTAGAAAATGTATGTTCAATGTTAGGTAAACAACATTTACCAAGTGATTTTTTGATGAAAATGTCAAATAGGGAAATATTTGTAAAAGTTGTAAAATGTGTGTTAAAATGTGAATAAATGAAAAATATGGGCTGTTATGAGCATGAAAAAGATTCGGCTAGGCTTGGGTAATGAAGAAATTGGATGAAAATCATTTTACGAGCCTAGGGACTAAAATGTAAAAAGTTAGAAAGTTAGGGGAAAAAAATTAATTTTTGCCATAAGGATTTTTTGGGATTAAATTGAATAATGTGATATTTAATAAGTTAAATTTGATATTATAGATCAAGAAAGACTAGGTTTTGACCTAGATTGGGGAAAGAACAAAGTTGTGGACTAAATTGAACTATTAGCCATTTTGTACAGAGGTAAGTTCGTATGTTAAAAACAAGCTTTAATATGATTGTATTTTATTTCTTTAATATTGCATGAATTGTATGTTTGATAAATGTGGATGAGCTTAATCTTACGAACGAGTCCAAAAATGAATCAACAAGCGAGAAATCCCATTGAACCTTAGGAATAGGGTAGGATACAAGTGACATGTCACTAGGTTAATTATGTGTTATGTGATTATGTGATCCGGGTGTTGGTCTTGTATGTCTTACCATTGGATGAGTATACCGGCATATGTTTTGGATACTTGACAGCTTGTGTGAGCAGCACCGCAGAGCTATGTCTTGACTGACAGCTTGTGTGAGCCCGTTGATAGCTCGAGAGCGAGCAACTATGTAATTTGAGATTTGAGGTAGCATTAGCTACATATGTGGCACTTAGTGTGCAAGAATCCCGAGTATCTGACATTATTATTCCGAGTGGTTCACGGGTTTGTCAAAGATGATATTATGTGTAAATTCCTTTCGAGATGGTACAGGAATGTTCTTGAAGCTCATATATAATAAATTCTTGAAATGATGAATATGAGGTAAGTTTTGTGATGGAATGAGCTATGATTATGAGACCATGGTAAATGTACATTTAATTATGTTATATTATTTGAATGTTACACGTAATGTAGGTTGCTTATTTCTTGCATACAAGTTTAGTAAGCTATATAGCTTACGCCGTTTATTTTCCATGTTTTTATAGTGTCGCCAAGCTAACTCGGATCGGAGATCGTCGGAGATTCGCCTCACACTATCAAAACTGTTATTTTGGGTATTTGATGATCCTATTATTTTGAAAGTATGACATGTATAGGGACTTGATCATTTTGTTATATGTGTCATTTGATTTGGCCAAATGTATTGGCTTATATTTGTTTAAGTTGATTTGGTACTTAGCCATGTAATTGGATTATTTTGGCTAAAATGGTTGTAAGCCCATTTATATATGTATATGTGCCAATGGCTTTGGTGTTATGGTCATGGTATGCTTGGTGTATGTTGGAGTTTGATTTTTAGCATGAATGTGAGATGTTTGGAAATGTGCTTTATTGGTGAGATGATAATTTTATGCACAAATAGGTGTCATGAAAGTAGTTTAATGATACTTTGTATATATGAAATTAGCATGATTAATTTGGGACATGATAAATGTTGTGAGTATGATAGTGGATGGTATTGTATTGATATGATTTAGCCATGATTGTGGATGTTTGGTTGCCTAAGTATGACATGTTTTGTGCCTTTGATTTGGTGTAAGTGTATGTGTGAATAAGGGTGGCAAATGGCTTGGTAAATAACCTTTATTTTGTCCACATGGGTAGACACACGGGTGTGTGTGTAGGTCGTGTGTGACACACGGTCTGACCCATGGGCATGTGTATAGGTCATGTGTCCCCTGCACCTTAATTTTTAGAAACAAAATGCTCAGAATTGAGCACACGGGCAGAGACACGGGCGTGTGTCTCAGCCGTGTGGATGGCACGGCCTCGAACACGGGCGTGTACCCTGGCCGTGTGAAGTCTGCACCTATTTTATGAAAATTAATTTTCCACACGGCCTAGCACACGGACGTGTGACTTGGCCGTGTGATCTCAATTTTTTCATGGGTTACCAGTCAGAGAGTCACAGGGGGTCAGGACACGGGCGTGTGTGACCACACTGCCTGCCCACACGGTCGTGTCCCATATCCACACAGGCGTGTGACCTCTGCTTAGTGGAAAAATTTTTAAAGTTTCGTGAAAATTTCTAAAGTTCTTGGTTTAGTCTTGAACCACTTCCAAAGCATGTTTTGGGCCTCGTAGGCTTGTGTTAGGGACTTTATGGTTAAATGTAAATGGTTTTAATTTGGACGCAAATTTATGACTCGGAATTGTATGATTGTTTGTGATGTGAGTCCGGTAATGCCTCGCTCCCTATTCCGGCGTCGAATATGGGTAAGGGGTGTTACACAACCCATGTTTATCTTCTCCTATTTTAAAATTACTTTTTCAACAACCCAATATTATCTTCTCCCCTTTTTTAGGCAATTTTTTTTGCTACAAGTACAGTTGGGCTGAAACTAATATGCATTGAGTGTTGACTTGATCTCCCAGGAATTGCCACAACATTCATGCTGACAAAATGTCCAACCTTTTGCCCTGACAAACGTTTATTCATTTATTTCTCGTTCCTTAACTTGTACCTGCCAAACCACCAAACACAGCCTTGCCACAAGAAATTAAAAGTACCTAATATTTAAACACAGTCCAAACTCCTAATGAAATGATGAAAGTACGAATGAAATGTCCTAAAATGCAACCAAATGTACCTAAGTACAAGCAATTGGCTAGGTCTAAAGGCATGAAATATAACTTTTTTCAAGAGTTATCAACAAGCCACTTGACAACATCTATTGACACCTTGAGCTATAGCATATTTCTTGCAACTTGTTCAGAATTTAGTTTCTTGATAATCCTCTCAATATTTTGCAAGGAATTCTGAAGCTCGATATAAATTTTCATTGCATACATATGTAAAGAATTTTCATCTTTACCCATATGTGTAATAGCCCGATTTTGGGCCTAGTTAGAATAGTGGTCTCAGGACCAAAAATTTGAAGTCAGAGAAATTATTTTATTATTAATTTGATATTATAGCATGTTTTTAAGAGTGCATGAAAAATTTGGTGAAGTAATTTTAGCGTTTGTAAGCTTAATTGAGAAAAAAGACTAAATCGCATAAAATGCAAAAGTCCTAAATTGATAGCTAAAGATGTCAAATAGCTAGAGAACCTAAAATTGGAGTCTTTAAAGGGCAATTAGACCCTTTAGGGAGGCATGGCCGGCCATAGGAGACAAAGGTGGTCAAATTTTCAAAGTTTGGTAAGTTAGGTGGCTTATTTTGACTAAACTAAGAGTAAATAGAGGAAAGATGATATCATGCCTTTTTCATCTTCTTTCTTCACCGAAAATCAGCCATTGAAGGGAGTTTGAAAGCTTAAAAATTTCAGCAACTTGTAATCCTCACAAGTAAGTGATTTTGATAGTTTTTCTTGATGATTTTTACATTTTTGAGACCCTTGAAGCATGAGCTTTCAAATAAGGGTACTATTTTTCAAAATGATCAAGAGTATAGGATTTTTTCCATGAAAGGATTTGTCAATTTTTCTGAGTTTTTATGGAGGAAAATGAGTCTTGGGTGTCTTATAAACAACTTTTGTGAAATGTGTTAGCATGAAAACACTTAAAAGGACTATTTTGCATAAATTGTAAAATAGATGATAAGTGTGTGAAATAGTGGGAATTTGGAGTTGCTATAAGAGTAGAAAGGATTTGACTAGGCTTAAGATATGAAGAAATTTGATAAAAATTGAGTTTCGGGCTTAGGGGTAAAATGGTCATTTTGTAAAAGTCTACGGAGAAATTGGTCATTTTGCCCAACTATGAATTGTTGAGTGCCTATGTTGATAAAGTAATTAAATAAGTGCATTTTGTTATTATAGATCAAGAAATACCGAATCCGAACCTAGACCGGGGGGAAAGCCAAGCAAATCGACTAAATCGACTAGTCGCCACATTTTGTAAACCGAGGTAAGTTGTATGTAAACAGTACAACTACATAAATAATATATGTATGTGAATTGTATTGAAATTATTATAGCATAAATTTTTTGATTGTGGAAATGAGAAAATGTGATGAGAATAGAGATAGTAGAATTCCCGATTGAACCTTAGGAAATAAATCAGATATTCATGCCATGACGATTGGGTCACTTGTGTGAGCTAGGGTAAGACATGTCTGGGACATGCATCAGCCACATTGCGAGAGCCAGTGTAAGACCATGTCTGGGACAAGGCATCGGCATTGGAATTGAGACAAGTGTTAGCATAAGATATGTCTAGGACATGCTTCGACCTCGAGACGTAAGCTAGTGTAGGACATGTCTGGGACAAGCATCGGCTACGAGAT
The DNA here is from genome assembly GCF_007990345.1 of Gossypium hirsutum. Lineage (NCBI taxonomy): Eukaryota > Viridiplantae > Streptophyta > Magnoliopsida > Malvales > Malvaceae > Gossypium > Gossypium hirsutum. The sequence goes on from NC_053432.1 coordinate 47,286,625, forward strand.
CTATCAGTGTAAGACCATGTCTGGGACATGGCAACGACACAGATATGCTAGAACTTGTGTAAGACCATGTTTGGGACATGGCATCGGCACCTGACCCCATGTTTGAGGCTAAATGAATATCTGATAATGTTCCAAATGGTTCAATGATGAAAGTATGATTTCAAATTAACAAGGAAAGTATAACCGTGTTGTGAGTGGTACAGGTACCCATATGGTTTGTATGAAATGTGAGCTCGATATATGCTATATGAGGTGTATTGAAAATTGATGAGTAAGTTTTGCTTATGCCACTTGTGTATTATGATACTTGTTGATGACTGGTTAAGTTATGTTGTATATTTATTTCTGTGCAACTTACTAAGCTTTATGCTTACTCCCTCTCCTTTTTCATTTTCTTATAGTGCCACTTATCTAGCTCAAGGATCAACGAAAGTCAGAGATATCAATCACACTATCAATCGAAGCATTCGGTATAGTTTGATTTTTATTTTTGAATATGGCATGTATAGGGCTTAGACTTTACTAGTTTTATGTCATTGAGAACTTGCGAAATGTGTTGGCTTGGGTTGGAAACCCTTCATTTTGTATTAAGCCTTGAATGGTGGTAAATATTCATTTTGATTTATAGGCAAAGATGTTATTTTCATAGATGAGTAAAATGCACAAATGGAATGTTGTCTATTATGGATGATTTGGTTGCATGAGATAGTGTTATCTTGATTGTGGTTGCTATTATGTAGGTCGTGTAAGTAAGGGTGGAAAATAGGCTTGGTAAATAGCCTTATATTGTCCACACGGATAGGCACACGGATTTGTGTCTTGGTCGTGTGTGACGCACGGTCTGCCCTATAAGCGTGTGGTCCGGCCGTGTGTCCCCTGCACATAAAAATTTCAAGTGAGTATGCATGATAGTAAACACACGTGCAGAGAAACAATCGTGTGATGAACACGGCCTAGCACACGAGCGTGTGCCTGTGTGACATTTTGGGTATGCTGACGTCAGAAACAGAATGTCCAGATTTTTGGACACAAGCGTGTCATGGCCGTGTGAAGGACACGGGCCAGGGACACAGGCGTGTGCCAAATTGTGTGAAAACCCCTGTAGGTGTGCATTTAGAATTAATTCTACACGGGTGGAGGACACGGGCGTGTCCTTTTATTGCTTAGGCTGTGTGAGCCATACGAGCCATCAATACGACCATGTTGAAATGGCCACATGGGCGTGTTACCCTTCAACACAAGCGTGTTCCCTATTTCAAAGTTAAATTTTCTATAGATGGTTTAAAGACATGGTTGATCTTGAATAGTTTTCAATGGTCGATGTGGGGCTCGTAGACCCATAATAAGAATTTTAGAGTAGAAATTGAAAAAGTTCTAATTTGGACCAAGTCTTGGTGACTTGGGGAACGTTTGTGTGCATGCGATCGAGTTAGGTAATGCCTCGTATTCCACCCCGGCTTGGGTTACGGGTATGGGGTGTTACAACATGAGTAACAAAAGGACATTTAGATCTTTCATTGATCTTCTTCCATGATCAAAATCATTGGCTTGTAAAAGTATTTCCATGGCGACCAAATGATTTGTTGAAGAGAAAACAAGAAAGGTAATATGTGACATTCTTACTTGGTGAAAACTCGAGCCAATCTGGGAATAACTTGTAGCAAGATGGGAGAAATCGACGTCCATTCTTGTCAATATATTGAGGTGATGTTGGAGCATCACTTAGAGGGATCAGTTGATATGGCCTAGGCTTAATGTAAGCTCGACAGAATTCACCTTGTTGATTTGGAGGATAATCCCAGATTGATTTTTGAAGTCCTAGATCACACTCTAAAGAAGAAGCATCAACTCATTCCTTCACTAATATCTCATTCAGGAGCTTGGAAAGACCCGATATCTCATTCAGGAGCTTGGGAAGACTTGATATCTCATTCAGGATCTTGGGATTGAGAAGACTTGATATCTCGTTAAAGATCTTGGGATTGAAAAAACCTGATATCTCGTTTAAGAGCTTGGGAAGATATGATATTTGATGTTTCTCTACTAATATCAGAAGGTTTAGGAATTGATTGATCATTATTGCTTTCTGACACTCTTTTCTTGAAAAAATATTCAATCTTTTTATTGACCATAATTTAATCGAAAAACTTGAAGACTGTATAAACAACAACATATTAGGAAAAGAACAAAAATAATAAGTCAAATAAATAAACAACATAATTTATGCAAAAATATTTATCGAGAAGTCTTTTGCGTAAGGAGTCGAGAGGAAGATAATTTGTGTTTTTTTCCTCTGTGCTCTTAGCTTGGCATCAAACTAGCCTAATATTTTCTTTTACTCTAGGCAGCGATAGCACCTCATCAGAGGAAGATAATTCCTTCCTAAGACATACAAATCAAAACACAAGAAAGTCATTAACCTAATATGTATAGGTATGGGCCAGATCAATAACTTCTAGAATTTGGCTTTAAATTCCATATTGACCCTCTAAGTTGAGTCTTTTAAGGCCCATCATACATTAATATTTGATTATTATTAAAGTTATATATTCAAAAATTGAAAAATGCTTTGTTAATATAAAATATAACCTTATGGCTTAAGGAGGCAAATTATATGAAATACAATTCGACCAAGGGGGCAAATGTTATACAATATGGACACCAAATCTAAAATACATGATAATTTATATATAAAATTCGAAAATTTGAAAATTCCAAGGTGTCCCCTCCTGGATCCGTGCCTGGTGGTTAAGGGAGTGGGCACTCCTTCAAGAATTGCGTGAAAACAAAAAAATAAACAAAGAACACAAAGATTGTTTACGTAGTTTGGTTTCCCTACGTCCGTGGAGCCTAGATTAGTGATAAATATTCATTATCTTCAACACTTACAAGTGATCCTAATCTGTTACCCACTTATGACAATTTCATCACTTAGCCATCTTGAAGATTGATACGTTTCACCACTAAATTCACTCCAGTGAACTCAACAAATAAAACTGTTAGTCTGAGTAGGAATTTGGAGAGTGGGCAGTCCCTGGAGTTCTTCGATAATAGCTTGAGCTTGGCTACTACACCTCATTGGTGTTGCAAATTTTGTTGCCTCTTATAATCCCCAACATATGTCATTTTTTTGTGAGCTTAAATAAAACTTGAAGGGATGCGTAGAGTTTGGAATACGATAAACAACTTAAGTAGTAAGGAAACTAAAATATCTCTAAGAAACTTGTGAATAGTCAAGGTAAACAATCCAAATTGATAAGATTAACTATTTAAATAAATAAAAATAATTTTCACTTCTCAATTAATGCATGTTTGCCATGATATTTGGAAAGAGAAAATCTTTCTAATATTTCCCTCCAAAATTATCATTGGTGCCAAAAAGAATAAAAAACCATTCTTTCAAAAAATTAAGCAGATAATTAGGAATGATATTATTATGAAAAATCATAAAAATGACATCTAACATTGTCATGTGGATGTCTCCCATAACAGTCAATTAATTCATGCTCGATAGACACTAGCCGAGCTTCTCAATCTCTCAAACTTGTTGACATCCAATACTTTAGTGAATAAATCTACGAATTGACATTGTGTAAAAATATACCTCAGCTCAATTGACCTATACTACACCAATTCTTTGATAAAGTGATTCCTTATATCTATGTGTTTGGTTCTAGAATGCTCCACAAGGTTTTTAGAAATGCTTATGGCACTTGTGTTGTCACAATAAGCTATGGAAATTGGAAATGCAACTTAAAGTCCTCCAGCATTTGCCTCATCCATAACAACTAAGCACAAAAATTACCTCTTGCAATAAATTCTCCCTCTATTATTGACAAAGATATTGACCTTTGTTTTTTGTACTATAAAACCAATTTATTTCCAAAGTAAAAACACTCTCCAAAAGTGCTTTTTCGATAATCTATGGTCCCAACCAAGTCAACATTAATGTATCCTACTAAGCATATTGAACTATCTTTAGTAAACCAAATGCCAAGATTAGGAGTACCGTAAATGTACCTAATGATTTGTTTGACTGCCTTGACATGAGATTTGGACTGACTTGATATCTTGCACAAACACCAAAAATAAAGTACAAACCAGGAAGGCTTGTAATAATATACAGAATAATGCTTTTATAAGTTGTTTGAGGAGTGAGCACTCCTTCAACATTTGCACATAGTTTATCATTAACATACATAGAAGTTCTTTCTAGTTTAGATTGGTTAATAACAAAATTGTTCGCAAGGTTTCTACCATATTCCTCTTAAGGTAAGAAAGTTCAAACTTCATATTTCTTGGTTCGAAATCCTCCAAGGAACTAAGATAACTTACTTACCATGCTCATTTCAAACTCACGTTACATCTTTTTCACAAATAAGTCATTGGAAGCAATTGAAGTAGCACCAAATATTATGTCAACGACATGTTTTTATGCCCTGATTGTTGTCCTTCTATTCCTCCTAGTAAACAATGTTTTGTCCATAAAACCTCTTTGAATTTCTTGCCAAGTGAATATCGAGACAACCTCTCATACCAAGTTCGATGAGCTTGTTTCAAGCCATATAGTGTTTTCCACAACTTGTAGACATACTCTAGATCAGCTGTATCCTCAAACCCCTAAGGTTGAGCAACAAACACCTCATTTTTAAGAAATCCATTCAAGAAAGCACTCTTAACATCCATTTGGAACAAATTGATGTTAATATGTACAACTATAACAAGCAATAAATGAATTGCCTCAAGCTTGCATACTAGCAATTATTTCTTCAAAATCGATACACTCTACTTGGGTGTAACATTGAGCCAAAAATCTAACCTTGTTTCTAGTGATGTTACCCTACTAATTTTTCTTGTTTTTGAAGATCCATTTGGTGCCAATTATGTTGCAATCAGATGGCCTAGGCACCAACTCCCATACTTCTAAAAAGTGTGGCCTATTCTACACATTTTGGCTCAATCTAAAAAGTGTAACAAGCCAATCAAGGAATGTATCTATATTTATGTTTTGGGCTGCCCCTTATTTCAATTCCATCATGCTTATCACTAATTATGTCAGCACTTGAGTGATTCTTTCTAACTATTGCTAAATGTTGAAGTTACTCACCATCATTAGACTGATCATTGACCTAATCAATAAGTTGAACATCTTGACCTTCTACTTTTGAATTTTCTTCAAGCATAGCAATATTAAGGGGAGTGGACACTCCCTCAGGCACAACATCATGAGTCTTACCTTTATCATCATTACTGTGAATCTCATGAACTCTAACATCATCAACCACCATATTGATTGAATTTATGACCTTATGAGTACATTTATTAAACACCCTAAAAGCTTTAATGTTGTTGACATAACCAAGAAAAATAGCCTAATCAGATTTAGAATCTAATTTACTTTGGCATTCTCTATCTTGTTAGGATCTCTTTTTCCAGTAGTGAGAATTTCATCAAGTTTGTTGCTACTAGTCTTGAACATTTCATACATAAGGTTTGTCTCTACAAGTTCCTTTTTGATCTTCACAATATTGTCTAGTTCCTCTACAAGAAGAGCCTATTTAGTAGCTATCTGTTTAACCAACACATCAAAATCTTCACCATCAATAGTACTTGCAATGAAAACAAAGAAATTTTGATGATCCTTTTTTGAATCTAATCCACTAGATAAATCATCATCACTTGAAGTTACACAAAATGACTTCTTTTTCTTTTTTAGAGTGTTAGCACACTCAAATTGGATATGACCATATCCTTGAAATTCATAGCATTGTACACCCTACTTCATGCCTTTTTAGGTTTCTTCTTAAAGACAATTCCCTTTGAATTGTTCCTAGGAACATTAGTATTGGCTTCCAACTTTTTAAATCTTCTTGATGATTTCTTGAAGGCCTTATTGAAACTCTACGTGAGTAATATGATCTGTTCCTGAAGATCTTTAATGGTAGGATGCAGGAAGTTGGCGCTTCCTCATTCACCTAAAGAGCAATTATTTTTCTCCATTTTATTTGCTTTGCTATGTTTAGCCTCATAAAAGTTCATCTTGAAGGTCTATAAGAAACCAACGAGTTCATCAATAGCCAAATTTTCAATATCCTTGACCTTTTCATAGCTATGATCTTAATAAATCTCTCTAGAAGACACATTAACACCTTTCAAACAAGCTTGGTATTTGAATATTCCATTCCTACATCAAAAGCCTAGTTTGTTCGATCACACAACTTTGCATAAAACACTCCAATAGTCTTTGATTCTTGCAATATTAAGCTTTCAAACCTTGAAGTCAGCATTTACATCTTTGATTGCATGACATTAGATGTTCCTTTATGAGCAGTTTCCAAGATACCCCAAGCAGTCTTACCAATAATGCTTTTGGCAATTCTTTTAAATTCCTATAGGTCAACTCCACAAAAGATGACATATAAAGATTTGGAGTTTGCATTGGCCAATTTTTCTTCGTAAGTGGTCCACTAAACCTCTAGCTTAACAACCATTCCACTTTTAGTATCCATTTTGGGTAGCTCCTATCTAGTTAGCACAGCTCGGTATGCTGTCTCATCAATGGACTTCATCAATGGACTTAATGTATGCCTTTATGCATGCTTTCTAGTATGCATAATTTCCATCCTATAGCATAGTGGGTTTTGAAGTAGATGAATCTTCCATAGCTTGAAACTAGTAACACTAAGGATTTCCACTAGCTATTTTAAGTGGTAAGCTTTGATACCAATTAAAGCTTTGTTAAGGTATAAGCTATGTGCTTGGAAGGAATGGCTAAGGGAGTAAGTACTTCTTCAAGCATTATGTGAAACAAAAAAAGACACAAAGATTGTTTATGTAGTCTGGTTTCCCTACATTTGCAGAGCCTAGCTCAGTGAGAAAATATTCACTATCTTCAACACGTACAACAAGTGGTCCTAATCTATCACCCACCCATGAAAATTTCCTTACTTTTGCACCTTGAAGATTGATACTCTCAACACTAAATTCACCTCAGTGAACTCAACAAGTAAAACCACAACACAAAAGGTTTTACTATCAAAATGCACTCACAAATTAAAGTTCCTCATTAGAATAGATTAATTGCTCAATCTCTCAATACCAAAACTTATACAAGTCTCTCAATTATATAGAATATTTCAATACTTGCTAATATAAGAATATTTATATCAATCCTTATTAAACAATAATGAAATAAGCTAAATACAATTGAATAATACTAAACAAGGTAAACTTATCCTATTGATAGCTAAGAATGCAATGTTCCAATCCAATCCAATATCCATAATCCAGTGGATTAGATAGGGGTGATTCGATCCAATCAATCTTCTAAATATGTTTCCACAAGTAATATGATCTTCCTTTATGGGTTAGATATTATCCACATAATCATCACAACCTATAAACACATTTCAATAAATTGCCAACAACAAATATGGAAACTACCATAAACTGTTGTAGCGATCCAGGCAGTCGGCACTCCCTTAGACACTCAATCAACCTTTCCATATTTTAAAACAATATTTGTGACAAGAAAAATAATTTACTTAAGTTGATAATGTCATCATTTTAATATGAATTAGTATTTTATTACATATTAAATTTTAGGATAAACTACCTTAGTAGTCACTCAACTATATTTTTTTCTGTTTTGGCCACCCAATTATGAATAGTTACAAAATAGCCACTCAACTATTTAACTTTGTCTTTTTTAATCACCGAACTATGTTTGATTTTTGGGAGTTTCTATTTTTACGTTAGCTAGCTGGTAACCAAAACGACAATTTAATAGTTGAGTGACAAAAAAAAATTAAGTGACCTCTAATATAATTTACCCTAAATTAAATTTACTTTAATATCTAAAATAAATCCTCCTCATAACATCGTTAAAATGATTCAAACTGAGGTATAAAATAATCTCTAAATTAATCCATGAATTTACAGCCCTTTTTTGAGCACCACCTAAATATATATTTTGTCTTTTTTATAGAAATTTTAATTTGTCTTCTTCTAATTAACTAATTAAATTAAATTTACCTTAATTTTAATAAAAATTAAGTCATTACAGGATTGAATCCAAGTAATCCAAATGCAAAAATAAATTTCGAATTCAAAACAACTTAAAAATCACATAACAGTCCGGGTCAAATTCTACCTTATATAGCTTTTTTTCCCCTTAAATGGAATAAAAATAATTTAATTTTAGGTAAGGGTTCACATTAAAAAGTAAATAATTATTTATATAATTAAAATTTTAACAATCCAATTATTATATTTCATGATATATTCATGACAATTAAAACTTTTTCGAATTCAAAACATCTTAAAAGCTATCCAACACAGCTGGCCCAAATTCAACCTTGTATAGCTTTCTTCCCCTAAATGGGATAAAATTAATTTTGTTTTAGGGGAGGATTCATTTACACAGTGTAAAAATTAAAGTAGTTGTATATATTTTCGTAACTATTTATATAATTAATATTTTGACAATCCAATCGCTATATTTCATGGTCCATTCATGTAGAAGATCATGCATGTAAATTTGATGTAAATTGAAAACTTCTAACTATTTGTTCTATGTAAAAAATTTCAACCGTTGAATATATTTATATATATATTAATGTACAGAGTATTTTAGATTGATATAATAAATATATCAGATCGATTCAAATTTTTACATGTATGACAAGTACAATTATATTGATAAATTCAATGATTAGATTGTTAAAATATTAATAATTTAAATAGTTACGGAAGTATATAAAACTATTTTATTTTACACTGTATAAGCAAATCCCTCTCTTAATTTTAGTGTTTGAATCAATTATATAGTAAGAATTTTAATCCACAAAAAAAGTATCAAGCATGTTCCTTGTAACAGGCCTATTTTGCCCAGCCCGGGCCCAAATTAAACAACAAAAAAATCAAATAATAAATAACATTAAAATAGCACAAATCACAACTCAAGTCTAAAACCTAACCCAAAACATGGCCCAAAACATAAAACTACAAAAAAAACCCTAGTGACCTAAGGTGCCGTGCCTCCATGTGCGCCCTCGACGCGCACGGCGCTCGAGATTCGACCCCGTTGCACTAAAACGGCCATCTATGGCCCCGTTGATCCATTGTGTGCCTGCAAAAAGAAGCAAAAAAAGGGAACAAAACAAGACAACATAGCAAACAGGCGAAAACAGAGCAGAAACAAAGCAATAAAACAACAAAGGCATAGGCAATAGCAATAATATTAAATCAGGTGTATTTTTTGGCTATAAAAGCCCGAAAAACAATGTATTTTGGTCACACAAATTAGTAAATCAAAACGCAGAATAGAAATTTGGAAAGGTTGTTGCTTTGATATTTTAACTTCTCTTATTTTCTTGTTTCTTTTTGTTTTTCTATTTTATTTTTTTACAAATTTATTTTAAGTATAAAAAAGAAAAATAAAAAAAGAAAGAAAAGACTTACCTGAACTACTCTACGATCTTGTCGCCGGGAGCCCTTCCCCCATGCCGAAATCAGACCGAGAGGGGATCAATGGTCCTTTTCTTGTGTCATTCTTGGGGAGAAGAGACTCAGCCTTCAAAGGGTTTCAAAAAGGAGTTAAAAAAACCCCATTTTTACGTGACTCCGACCACCGCCCACGGTGGAGTCACGGTGGTCAGGCGATGGCGCGATGATGGGTTATAAAACCCTAGCAGTGAAAATAGGGAGGGGTTTTTTTTATATTTTTTTAAAAAAAGGAAGCAAATGAAAAAAAATAAAAAAAAGCTGGTTTAAATAAAGGAACAAAACGGTGCCATATGGGAACCAGGGACCTCAATGCCGAAATGACATTGTTTATGGCATGCCAGCGCACGACCCGACACGCTCTAAGGGAGATCCGCATGTTTTGCCCTTTTAGGGATATTTATCCCTTTGGTCCCTCTATGTTAGGACGTGCTACAATCTGGCCTTTATTTGTTTCTATTTTTTTTAAAAAAATTTTGCCGCATGTTTTGTGTTCGCTTCAGTTTGGTCCATCTCGAAACGCAGCGCATGGGGGCTGGGGATATTTACCAATCAGTCCCTTATTTATTTATTCAGTTTTTTTAGGAACTATTTTAGTTTTATTTATTATAGGTTTGTTTTCATATATTATTTATTTTAAATCATTTTATTATTATGTATTTTAAGTTTATTTTGCACATTTTAAACTATTATTCTTTTTAAATTTTTTTATATGTATTATTTATTTTAAACTATCATACATACTATTATTTTGGAGTTATATATATATATATACCTTTTATCTTACACTATTACATATATATATATATATAACACTTATTTTAAGTTTCCTATATGTCATTTAGTCACACTATTTCACATGCTAATTATTTTAAATTCTTTTATTATGTATTGTAAACCTCTTTATTATTATTTATTTCAAGATTTCATATATTACTTATATTAAATTGTTTATATATATATTATATCATTTATTTTAAAACTACTTTTCATATATTATTTATGTTAAATTCCTTCATGTTATTTTGAAATATTTTATAAACCATTTGTTTTGAGTTTGCTCTATATACTATTTTATCGTTATATATATATCAATAATTTTAACTTGATTTATACTATTTACTTAAAATTGTTTTTATATAGTATCTATTTTAAATTTGTTTTTTCACATATTATTCATTTTAAAATTGTCTTATTGTTTATTTTAAATTGTTTGATGTCATTCACTTCATTTTTCTTCAAATACTAATATAGCAATATAAAATAGCATGTGTTGTATGATTATTACCATTATGTCTTTTATTTTATATAATTCGTTTATTCATATCTTCATGTCATTGTGATTCATTATTGTGATATTTTTATTTGCGAATTACTATGCCATGTTCGATATCATCATTCCTTCCCGTTCCATTTACATCCCATTGTGTATTAAACTCAAGTGTATTTATTCAATATAAACTGTTTTATTTTATTTCAAACAAAATAAACGTAGATTGCTAAGTGTTGCGCTCGTTATGGGAATTCAAGAAATCGTACCCTAACTTACAGGGTTTCGACTTTCTTGTTAGACCTAAATAGCCAAATACCCTTTTGGATTTCAAAATACACAAAGTTTCGATAAAAACTTTAAAGGTAAACTTATTCCCGAAGATTAAAACGTCGTATCCTAACTTACAGGATGTGGCATGTTGTTATCTCGAGATGAGTGGACCTTTGGTACTCGTCTGAATTCAATTCAAGCATTTTTAAGATTAACGTTCATAAGAAGGGATCGTATTTTAAAATTTCTTTTAAAATTTTTTCAATTTTCGACATATAGACGATAATTAATCAATTAGGTACCAATTTTGGGCGTGACGAGGGTGCTAATCCTTCCTCACACGTAACCGACTCCTGAACTCGTTCTTTCAAATTTCGTAGACCAAAAATCGTTGTTTTAGTAAATCGAGATATTTTATTAAAACGACTAAATTTCTAGGTGATCTGATCACACCTAAATAAAAAGGATTGGTGGCAATTCCCATTTTCGTTTTTTCATGATAGTCGACCCATAGCTTTTTCAAAAAAATGGTTTCGACAGCTTGGCGACTCCACTGGGGACCAAAAGAGAGTCAAGCCGCAAATTGATTAATTTTTGTCTTTCGTCAGAAATTGAAATTTCATTTTAAATTTACGATCCCTTCGTTGCATTTCATTTTTGTGGTTTTCGTCATCTTATATGATTGGCTCTTGGTTCGAGTCTCTTAGTATACTTTTGGGCATCATATTGCATAATTGTTCGATTTTACCCTTCTTATATGGGAGTGAGAAACTATTCTTTCGTGAGGTCTTCACCTCCGTATAGGATAATGGATCGCTTTCGGGATACATCCGTACCTATTCCTTCATGAGATTTTCATCTCTGTATAGCCGTAGGGAAATGTATTCCCTTGAACTGAACTCGGTCCATATGAGCCTATAATGGGTGAGGATCAAGGAATCTGCTGGTTCAGGTACCCTTACTTTAGAACCGAACCACATATAATGAGCCCTAAGAGCCTACCCTAGGTAGAACCATGCCAAACCCTAGTGGATTACTCGAATAGGTGCTTGATTATTTCCTGTTTGTTTTGAGTTCTATTTTTTGTATATAATACTGACTTGTTGTGATTCACTGTTATTGCATGACATTTCATCATAAAAAGGTGTTGCTTCACATTCAGTTACTAGATAGAAAAGCTTAACATGGAAAAAGGGTTTCTTGATAAAGTAGAGGATAATGCAGCCGTCCGAATATGGTCCGAAAGGACGCAACAAGAAAAAGGTGATAGTCTGACCGAGGGATATGAATTAGAATTATGGGATTTCACCCGCATCAGTGTGATTCAGAATAACCTACAAGAATCAAAGGAAATATGGGACCAATGGGGTGACAAGATCAAACAACTATTTTACTATAACTATGGCGACTTACCTTATCTACTCGATATAAAGGTGGAAAAGCATTTATTCCGAGCCCTCGTCTAGTTTTAGAATCCCGCCTACAGTTTCTTCACTTTTAGGAGAGTGGATTTTGTACCTACCGTAGAAGAGTATGTGGCCTTACTTCGTTGCCCGAAGATTAAAGCTGACAAGGCCTATTCCAGAGCTGCTAACGTCCAGACCTTTATAAGGAAATTGATGAATATCACGGGGATGAGTGAGTAGTGGGTTACAGCTTGGGTCAAGCAAAAGGGAGACAGTAAGTGTATTCCTTGGAAAAACTTGAGTGATCTAATTCAAGCACATTTGAATATGAAAAAGAGGTTGATGTTTTCGATTTGAGCATCTACAGTTTGGTTGTCTTTCCCAAGGCATTAGGACACGTAGATGAAACAGTCTTGCACCTGTTTGATCGACTTGATAAAGGGGTCACACCTGTCCCTACGACCTTGGTTGAAACGTTTAGATCATTGAATGCTTGTCGGAGAACGGGTAAGGGAAGATTTATAGGATGTGCGCAACTTTTGAAAGTCTCATATCGAGTTTTTCCGAGAACTACTCTCCATTGAAAGAATTAGTGGCTACGCCAAGGCGGGATGACCTTTCTGAAGAGAAATGGATAGCAATTTTCTAGAATCTACAAGCTAAAGATGTTGAATGGAGGGCCCTATGGATGATCCCCAATGAGATCTTATATCAGTGTGGTGACTTTGACTGGGTCCCTCTACTTGGGATATGGGGAGCCATTGGATACGCTCCACTACTCGTGTTAAGGCAGTACCAATCAAAGTAGTTCATACCGGTGACACAAGGGTTAGCTCAGTGCAAGTTCTCATACAAGGGCGATAATTATAAAAAAGAGAGTTCGTGAGATATCGAATGCTTGGAACCAAACCCGTAGGATGAAAGGATTCACCGCAGGTCCAATGACGACCCCTGAGTATGACTGGTGGTGGGGTAAAAGAATCAACGATAACATCTCAATGCCAAGTCTAGAAAATGCTCGGCCGATAGAGGAGCACTTACAAGCAATCCCGTTTAAATTAGAAATCATCAAGCAAGATTTTGAGAAAAGGAATCTGGAATTGGGTAAGAAGATAGAGCAATTACAGGAGGAAATGATGCGGCTAGGATTAGACATCAACATCCATAAGCTAGAGGTCGAGAAACTAAGGAAAAGAAAGAATAAGGCCGAAGAAGACTTGGGTAGTCTAAAGACGGATTACAAGAAGTTGCGTATGTCAATAAGAACTGTCGGTTTGGGTAAAACATCAGAACAATGGAGGCAAGAAATCAGGGAAGAAAAGACTAGAGCTGACCAATGGGAGAAGAAGTTTCAAGACGCTTGAACACGAAAGGACACTTTAAAAAAGAGTTTGTTGGTGAGCCAAAATGAAAAGGAGAGGTTAAGAGTTTGGGTGGCAGAGTTGGAAAGGTCATTACATCAGCATCATAGTCACAACTCCATGGTCGAATTAAGGGCCAACATAAACAAGATTTAGGAGTTGAAAGGAATGATAGAAGAACTCGAGACCGTATTGCGAAATGGTGAACTTCGAGTTGAACTTCTTGAAGTAAGCAATGAACGTTGGAAACAACAGCTCCACTACTCTCAAGATCAGATCAGAGATAGAAATTATATCATGGGCGAAGCTGTGACTCAAGTGCGAGAGGTGGCTGACCACCTGTAAAACCTGGCAGTTCAGGCTGATGTACTAAGTGTAAAGTATGAGCCGAAATCAGATCGAGGCCGAGAGTTAGCTTGGCTTCTTAGGAAGGTTAAGGCTTTGGGCATTCGGGCAAAGTCGTATGTGTAATCCATCTTATGTAAAGAAATTTGTTTTCCAGCAAAGTTGTTTTAATAAAATTAAACTAGAATCAACGCCTCTTTTGCATTCATTTCATTCATTTGCATTACATTTCATCATATGTATTAAGTTTCGTAAAAAGACCCTAATTAAACAAAATTATTTTAGTTAATTTGGAAACCAACAAGAGTCAACCAACCGAATACCGCTACAATACCCATCGCAAAACCAAAGCAATAGATTAGAGATTAGAAAGATTAGAACAAATGCAAAGGGATATTCAAGAGAAATTGCAAGTACATATGCAAGATCAATTAGCTAAAATACAACAAGACATGAGGGAACAAATGCAAGAGTCCCAAAATAATATGATAAGCCAATTGGCGCAGTTGCTGGCTAAAGAATGTGAAAAAGGGAAGAGCACTATGGTTAACTCAACAAACGATAATGAAGACCTTATCTATCCTCCAAGTTTTGTCCCGACCAACGCCCAACCACAACTAGAGGTGTACCCACGGGGGGGGGGGGGGTACCCGTCACTATCAGGCCCCAGCAATATCAAGCTGGTACCTCGGCATCTATAAACTTTCCAACAGGCTCGGGCTCCAATCCGAGGGATAATCCAACTAATCCAGTTGTCCCTGACCTTGATGACGTGACAGAAATGGAAAGGGTAAGGGTAGATTTGCCAAAACAACTCGAGGACCATTGCAAATGGCTCGAAGAGAAATTCAAAGCAATGGAGACCGCTGACTATCATTGCGGGGTTTATGCCAAGATTTGAGCTTGGTCCCAGATTTGATCCTTTCACCAAAATTTAAAATTTCAGAGTTTAAAAAGTACAATGAGACTAGCTGCCTCGAAGCTCACATCACAATGTTCTGTCAAAGGATGACAAGATACGTTAATAACGATCAGTTATTAATTCACTGCTTTCAGGATAGTCTGGTTGGGTCTGCGGCTAAATGGTACAACCAGCTAAGCCGTACCTAAATCCATTCATAGAAAGACTTGGCACAAGCTTTCATAAAGTAATATGGCCACGTGACAGACATAGCACCCGACCAAATCACATTACAAAACATGGAGAAGAAACCAAATGAGAGCTTTAGGTAGTATACCTAAAGATAAAGAGAAATAGCGACACAAGTCCAACGACCTCTTCTAGAGAAAGAAACGACCATGCTTTTTATCAATACTCTGAAGGCTCTATTCATCAACCACATGCTGGAAAGCACTACTAAGAGCTTTTTGGACTTAGTGATGTCTGGAGAGATGATAGAAAATGTGATAAGGTGTGGGAAGATAGATGCGGGGGAAAGCTTCAAAAGATCGGCCCCTAAGAAGAAGGAAAGCGAGGTGAACAATGTAAGCACATACAACAAGGGTTATTCAAAACCCATTGCTGTAAGCCAGCCAAGGATGGTGACTACTAGCCATCAAGGCCCTCCAAGGCAAGAATCCAACCTAAGGCCAAATGCAGAGAGGCTCCAGTTTACGCCTATCTCGATGTCATATAGGGAGCTGTATCAGAGTCTATTCGATGCCCATGTGGTGTCACCTTTCTACTTGACGCCTATGCAACCCCCGTTCCTAAAATGGTATGACGCAAATGCCCAATGTTAGTACCATGAGGCAATAACGGGGCATTCGATTAAGAACTACATTGCGTTTAAAAATTTGATAGAAAGATTTATCAAAATGGGTATTGTAAAGTTCGACGACCCATCAGGACCTAATGTAGCAGAAAATTCGTTACCTGATCATGCTAATAAAGGGATAAACGCGATAGTCGAGAGTGAGAGCAAAAGAATCAAGGTCGACGCGGCAGAAGTAAAAACCCCACTGAGTTGGGTTTGAAAACAAATGGTCGATGGAGGTTTAATCACACAACATTCAGGAGAAAGACCTAGAGAAGTGAGAAAATACTGTGAGTTTCATGTCAATGAAGGTCATGACATCCAAGAATGCACTAAGTTCAGGACCATAGTGCAAAATCTGATGGATAATAAAAAGATGGAATTTTATGAAGAGATTAAAGGATCAGAAGAAGGAGAGGTCTACGCCTCAGAGAAGGGATCAACAGAAAGGGTCCAAAAATTTAATCACCCTATGGTGATCATTTCGTGACCAAGGAACAATGAAGCAGGAATAAAAATGGTGCCAAGAGTCATAATCCAGAAACCTGTATCCTTTCCCTACAAGGATAGCAAAAGGGTTCCCTAGAATTACGACTGCAACGTGACGATCTCGGGAGAGGAGAACCCGTCTAGTGCTTCAGGGGAGAGCCAAGATATATGTTTCTATACATGCAGTGGGAGACGTTATGATCCTACGAGTACAAAAAAATAAACTGTTAAAGGAAAAACCACAATAGTCGAGCAAAAGAAGGAGAAGATGATCAGCCTCGAATCGCCAGTTAACAAGCCAGTAATGGAGAACGAAGCTAGGGAATTCCTAAAATTTTTAAAGCATAGTGAGTACAACATTGTGGAACAACTATATAAACAACCGGCTCGCATCTCAGTGCTAGCTTTACTCTTAAGTTCAGAGACACAGCGTAACGCACTGATGAAAGTGCTAAATGAAACTTATGTCACTAACAATATCTCTATAAACAAACTGGACCGTCTAGTCAACAATATAAGTGCTGACAACTTCATCTTCTTCAATGATGATGAGATACCTCCGGGGGGTATGGGATCTATAAAGGCTCTGCATATCACCACCCGCTGTAAAGGATATACATTGCCGGGTGTGCTTGATAATGAATCGGCATTGAATGTCTTGCCTTTATCCATGCTGAATAGGTTGCCTGTGGATAGCTCTCACATGAAGACATGCCAAAACATAGTAAAAGCATTAGATGGCATCAAAAAGACAGTAATGGGAAGCATCAATATACCCTTTCTGATTGGCCCAAACACGTACGAGGTGGACTTCTTGGTAATGGACATTAAGCCCTCTTACAACTGCTTGTTAGGGAGACCTTGGATTCACTCAGCGGGAGCAGTACCATCGTCATTAGACCAAAAGTTAAAGTTGGTAACTGAAGGTAGACTGGTAACGATAAACGTGGAGGAAGACATTATTGCATCCGTTACCACTAACACACTATAGATAGGGGCAGACGACGAGGCAATAGAATGTTCATTTCGATCGTTGGAATTTTTCAACACAACATTTATTGTCGAATGGAACAGGATCCCAATACTTAAAATATCCAAAACCACAGGGATGGGCCTGCGATTAACGATTGGGAAGGGAGCCTTTCCGGAAAGAGGACTCGAAAGATATCTCTAAGGAAGGGTCGAGGCACCAATGTTGAAAGATAAACGAGACCGATTCGACTTAGGGTTCAAGCCAGACGCGAGACAAAGAAAGAAAGAGCTGAAAAAGAGGCAAGAAAGGAGGAGAGCACGTCTGAGTAGGTGTGAGACCAAATGGGAGCCAGTGAACTTTCCTCATATATCTAGAATGTTCATGTCGAGAGGAACAATCTACCCTGAACATGACAAGAAAGGATTCTGCTGAAGAACTGTTGGAAAATTTGAGCATTAACGCCATATCCGAGGAAAAAATAGGAGAAAAAAATTTATCAGGCATTAGCCCATACGTGTCTGGGAGTGTTTTGAATAATTGGACCGCGGAGGAGATCCCTGTAACTTTTAAAATTAATTCAGAGTAATGTTCAAAACAAGCTTATTGCTCTAAGCCTAGGGGTAATAAAATCCTTTTGTGAAATAGGCTCTTGTACGATATCGTTATTTTAATAAAAATGCATTTTTGAGTATCATCTTGAGCAAATATTCTTTTATTCTTTCCATTTCATTCATAATCATACCACACAAATAAATATTCTTAGATTCTTTTCTTCTTTGGATTTTTCTTCATCCCTATAACAGGTCTCCAAATATCAATGATATGAGCAACGTTGTTACTGACTCAGAGTCTCCTTTTGAGCAAGATATGTGTATGGAGGATTCTCAGGATCTTGAAGATGACAGAAACTGTAAACTATCTCATGATTTGTTAAGGATGGTAGAACAAGATAAGAAACAAATCCTACCTCACAAAGAGTCAGTGGAAATTGTGAGCTTAGGGGAGGGAAAAGAGGTGAAGATTGGAGCTTGTATTACCGCAGAAACAAAACAAGACCTTATTGAGTTACTACAAGAATTCAAGGATGTCTTCGCATGGTCATATCAAGACATGCTTGGGTTGAATACCGATATCGTGGTACACTGACTCTCCATAAAAGAAGAGTGCAAGCCAATTCAACAGAAACTCCGAAGGATGAGACCCGATGTTCTATTGAAGATAAAAGAAGAGGTCAAAAAGTAATTCGATGTCGATTTCTTACAAGTGGTTAAGTACTCAGAATGGGTAGCCAATATAATCCCCGTTCCTAAGAAAGATGGGAAAGTGTGAATGTACGTGGACTACGGGGATTTGAACAAGGCTAGCCCAAAAGATAATTTCCCGTTGCCTCACATCGATACCTTAGTGGATAACACGACAGGTTACTCACTTTTCTCCTTCATGGACGGCTTCTTGGGATACAACTAGATAAATATGCATTTGGAAGACATGGAAAAGACCATGTTCATAACCATGTGGGGAGCGTTTTGTTATAAGGTGATGCCATTTGGACTGAAAAACGCAGTAGCGACGTATCAGAGAGCCATGGTAACTCTGTTCCATGATATGATGCACAAAGAGATTGAAGTTTATGTCGACGATATGATTGCAAAATCCAGAACAGAAAAGGAGCACGTGCAAGTCTTAAGAAGACTGTTCTTAAGGTTAAGAAAGTTCCAGCTAAAGCTTAATCCCGCAAAATCTACCTTCGGGGCTAGGTTAGGAAAGTTGTTGGGATTCGTAGTTAGCGAAAAGAGGATCGAGATTAACCCAGACAAAGTTAAGGCCATACAAGATTTACCTCTGCCGCATACTCAAAAACAGTTTGAGGTTTTCTAAGAAGACTAAATTACATTGCCCGGTTCATTTAAAAATTAACGGAGAAATGTGACCCGATAGTCTGTCTCCTTAGGAAACACAACCCAGGTGTATGGGATGAGGAGTGATAGAAAACTTTTGATAAGGTCAAGTATTACTTGTCCAATGCCCCAGTACTGATGTCACATTGCACAGATAAGTCGTTGATACTATACTTGGCAGTGTTCGAAAACTCCATGAGATGCGTGCTAGGCAACATGACGAGTCAGGAAGAAAAGAAAAAGTGATATACTATCTCAGCAAGAAGTTCACTGAATGTGAGACAAGATATTAGCCAATTGAGAAGTTATGTTGCGCCTTGGTTTGGATGACCCGAAGACTAAGACAGTACATGTTGTACCACACAACTTGGCTCATCTCAAAACTAAACACTCTGAAGTATATGATAGAGTCAACTACCTTGAATGGAAGAATGACTCGATGGCAAATTTTTCTTTCTGAATTTGACATAGTTTATGTGAACCAAAGGCTGTAAAAGGAAGTGCAATAGCGAATTTTCTAGCCAGTAGAGCTCTCGAAAATTACAAGCCTTTGAATTTTGATTTCCCAAATAAAGATCTGATGCATGTTGCAACCACTGAAGAAGATGCTCAAGAGGAACATCCTTGGAAGCTAAAATTTGATGGGGCCTCTAACGTTGTAGGTAACAGAATCGGGGCGGTCTTGGTGTTTCCAAATGGAAATCATTATTCCTTTACTAGTAAATTGGATTTTGATTGCACAAATAACATGGCGGAGTACGAAGCGTGCATTATGGGTATCCATGCGGCCATTGAACTCAAAATTAAGGTGTTAAAAGTATATGGGAATTCTGTACTGGTGATCTATCAGGTCAAAGGCAAATAGAAAACAAGGGACCCCAAATTGATCAATTACCGAAAGCTAGTTTTGGAGTTAATTGAGGAGTTTGATGACATCACTTTCTGTTACCTCCTGCGAGATGAGAACCAGATGGCCGATGCCTTGGCTACTTTAGCTTCGATGATCAAAGTAAATAGGTAAGAGGATGTGAAGCCTATCCAAATGAGCATTTACGAGGCTCCGGCTCATTGCTACAACATTAACGAAGAAGAAAAAGAGAAAGATGATCACCCTTTGTACCAAGACATATTGCAATATGTGAAGAGTCGTGAATACACTAACCAAGCAACGGAGAATGGAAAAAGAACGTTGAGAAAGCTAGCTAGTGACTATGTCTTAGATGGGGAGATCCTGTATAAAAGAAAAAAGGATCAGGTGCTACTGAGATGCGTGGATGTTGTTTGGGTTAAGAAAATCCTAGAAGAAGTCCATAAGGGTGCCTGTGGAACTCATGCTAATGGTTTCACAATGGCCAAACAAATCATAAGATTTGGGTATTATTGGTCTACCATAGAAAGAGATTGCATCAGCTATGCTAAGAAGTGCCATAAGTGCCAAATTTATGGAGATAAGATTCATCTACCTCCTTCACCCCTTCATGTCATGACTTCGCCATGGCCTTTCTCTATGTGAGGCATGGATGTCATCATGCTGATATTGCCAAAAGCTTCTAACGGGTATCGATTCATCTTTTTGGTCATCGATTACTTCACCAAATGGGTAGAAGCCGCTTCATATGCAAATGTTACGAAGTCAGCGGTCTGTAAATTTTTAAAGAAGGAGATCATATGTCGGTATAAAATGCCGAAGAGGATCATATCCGAAAATGCATTGAACTTAAACAATAGGACTATAGCGGAGGTTTACAGTCAATTCAAGATCAAGCACCACAACTCGTCGCCATATCGCCCAAAAATAAATGGTGCGGTAGAGGCAGCCAATAAGAACATCAAGAAAATCATGGGAAAAATGACTGAAACTTATAGAGATTGGCATGAGAAGTTAACATTCACTCTTTATGCTTATCGAACGTATGTTAGAACCTCTACTGGGGCAACGTCTTTCTCATTGGTTTATGGAATGGAGGTAGTGCTACCCTTCGAATCTTGTCCGAGCTGAAGCTTGATGAAGCAGAATGGGTCCAATCTCGGTATGATCAGCTGAATTTGATCGAGGAAAAGAGGCTAAGAGCTATCCATTATGGTAAAATGTATCAAAAGCAAATGATGCGGGCTTATAACAAGAAGGTTCACCCTAGAGAATTCCATGAAGGGGACCTAGTATTGAAAAAGATTCTTGCCATACAAAAGAACTTTAGAGGAAAATGGATGCCAAACTGGGAAGGACCGTATGTGATAAAGAAGGCCTTTTCAAGATGAGCTCTGATTTTAACCGAGATGGATAGAAAAAGCTTACCCATTCCTGTGAACTCATATTCAGTCAAGAAGTACTTCGCTTGAAAAAAAAAGGAGAGGCCAAGGTGAAAACCCGCAAAAGGCACCTTGAGACTAAAGGAGTTTTGAGTTGAAAACCCAGGAAAAGGGTGATTCAAAATTTTGATCTAAGGTGGGGTATGTGGTAGTCTTGTCTTCTCTGAATTAACAAGAAAGAGAGATGCTACATCTTGGGGCATCAAAAAAGTACTCTTGGTCTTCTAAACACATATCAAAAGGTCCTTAAGAAGTTTTGTGCAAAGAAGCTCATTCTACAATATTTGGGGCAACTATTTTCATTTTATTCATTTTGTATCTTAGCAAAATTTGCTATCTTGATTGCCTTATTTATTTTGAGGTTTGCTCTCAATAAAATTTTATCTTGTCCATTGCGATAATCTTTTTCAAGCGTTCTTCATTAAAATAACGATTAATGGATTAATAATATTAAAAAAAAGAGTTCTGCATATTGCTCTGAAATACTTCTAAATAGTGTAAGGACCTAAAACGGGACCAATTAGTTAGAACTAACCCAAATTCAAAGGTTGGAAACATTGGGGAAAGAATAACCCTAAATTGTGTTTATACTTCGGGTTTTCTACCAAAGATACCAGCTGAAGAAAAAGGACTGAATAATATTTCAATGATAAAACCTCGATAAACAACGAGCAATGCCAACATAAGCATTAAAAGAACATCATGCTAAAAATGACATTTTTGCATTCATGCAAACATCATTCATATACATCTAGTTAGGAGCATTTGATTCATTCTGATCATGACATCCTAACCATTTGGCATAAATAGGCCCATGAAATAGATTGAATAGATCATGTTCCCCAAAGATTGGAGTAAAAGATCAGAAAAACCAAAAAATCCTACACCCCTAAAGATGCTATGGGATGGGTTGAAGCTATCATGGCGAATATTATCTTCCTGAAGATGTAGTGGAGCAAATTGAAGCCACAGATCTTATCTCTCTGAAGTTGCAGTAGAGCAGATCATAGCAAACCTTATCTCCTTGAAGTAGCAGTGGAGTAGGTTGAAGTTAAAGTCTTATCTCCCTGAAGTTGCAGTGGAGCAGACTGAAGATAGCGAATCTTATTTCACTGAAGTTGCAGTGGAACAGATTAAAGCTATAAATAAACAGATCTTATCTCTCTAGAGTTGCAGTGGAGCAGATCATAGCAAACCTTATCTCCCTGAAGTAGCAGTGGAGCAGGTTAAAGTTAAAGTCTTATCTCCCTGAAGTTGTAGTGGAACAGACTAAAGACAACAAATCTCATCTCCCTAAAGTAACAGTGGAGCAGAGTGAAAACACCAGTCTTATCTCTCTGAAGTTGTAGTGGAGCAAATTGAAACCACTAATCTTATCTAAAGTTGCAGTAGAGTAGACTGAAGATAGCAAGTCTTATACCTTTGAAGTTGTAGCGGGTTAAAACGAGGCTACTTGAAGAAGAAGAAAAGAAGCGCTGAGACTTAGCAGGCCCAGCCAAAATTGGCCCTTTTAGAGTTTTTGCTCCATTCTCGTTACACGATAAGGAGCAAAAAGGGACAGCTGTAACAGGCCTATTTTGCTCGGCCCAGGCCCAAATTAAACAACTAAAATATAAAATAATAAATAACATTAAAATAGCCCAAATCACAACCCAAGCCTAAAACCTAACCCAAAAACACGACCCAAAACATAAAACAACAGAAAAACCCTAGTGACCTAAGGTGCCACGCCTCCACGTGTGCCCTCGGACCACACGACGTCCGAGATTCGACCCCGTTGCACCAAAACGACCATCTACGGCCCCGTTGACCCATTGTGTGCCTACAAAAGAAAGCAAAAAAAGTAAACAAAATAAGAAAATAGAGTAAAAAGGAGAAAACAGAGCAGAAAGAAAGCAAGAAAATAGAAAAGGCATAGGCAATAGCAATAATATTAAATTAAGTGTATTTTTCGGCTATAAAAGCTCGAAACCAAACAAATATTTTGGACACACATCAGTAAATCAAAACGCAGAATAGAAATTTGGAAAGGTTGTTGCTTTTAACCTTTTAACTTCTCTTATTTTCTTGTTTCTTTTTTTTATTTTATTTTTTTTACAAATTTATTTTAAGTATAAAAAAGCAAAAAGAGAAAAAGAAAAAGAAAAGACTTGCCCGAACTACTCCACGATCTCGTCGTCTGGAGCCCTTCCCCCACGCCGAAATCGGATCGAGAGGGGATCAATGGTCCTTTTCTTGTGTCATTCTTGGGGAGAAGAGATTCGGCCTTCAAAGGGTTTCAAAAAGGAGTTAAAAAAACCCCCATTTTTACTTGACTCTGACCACCGCCCACGGTGGAGTCACGGCGGTTCGGTGACGGCGCGATGATGGGTTATAAAACCCTAGCAGAGAAAATGGGGAAGGAGTGTTTTCTATTTTTTTAAAGAAAAGGAAGCAAATGAAAAAAAATAAAAAACTGGTTTAAATAAAGGCACAAAACGGTGCCGTTTGGGAACCAAGGACCCCAACGCCGAAACAGCATCGTTTATGGCATGCTAGCGGGTGACCTGACCCACTCCAGGGGGATCCATGTGTTTTTCCCTTTTGGGGATATTTATCCCTTTGGTCCCTCCATTTTATGGCGCGCTACAATGTGGCCTTTATTTGTTTCTTTTGTCTTTCTTAAATTTTGCTGCGTGTTTTGTGTTCACTTCAGTTTGGTCCATCTCGAAATGCAGTGCATGGGGGCTGGGGATATTTTCCAATCAGTCCCTCATTTGTTTCAGTGTGTTATTTACAAGTTTTACCCTTAAATTTCAATTTGATCTCAGCCTAGTCCTAGTCTGTTAATTTATTTATTTGTTCAGTTTTTTTTAGGAACTGTTTTAGTTTTATATATTTTAAGTTTGTTTTCATATATTATTTATTTTAAATCATTTTATTATTATGTATTTTAAGTTTATTTTGCACATTTTAAACTATTATTCTTTTTAAATTTTTTTATATGTATTATTTATTTTAAACTATCATACATACTATTATTTTGGAGTTTTATATATATACCTTATCTTACACTATTTTATATATATATAACACTTATTTTAAGTTTCCTATATGTCATTTAGTCACACTATTTCACATGCTAATTATTTTAAATTCTTTTATTATGTATTGTAAACCTCTTTATTATTATTTATTTCAAGATTTCATATACTACTTATATTAAATTGTTTATATATATATTATATCATTTATTTTAAAACTACTTTTCATATATTATTTATGTTAAATTCCTTCATGTTATTTTAAAATATTTTATAAACCATTTGTTTTGAGTTTGCTCTATATACTATTTTATCGTTATATATATATATATCAATAATTTTAACTTGATTTATACTATTTACTTAAAATTGTTTTTATATAGTATCTATTTTAAATTTATTTTTTCACATATTATTCATTTTAAAATTGTCTTATTGTTTATTTTAAATTGTTTGATGTCATTCACTTCATTTTTCTTCAAATACTAATGTAGCAATATAAAATAACATATGTTGTATGATTATTACCATTATGTCTTTTATTTTATATAATTCATTTATTCATATCTTTATGTCATTGTGATTCATTATTATAATATTTTTATTTGCAAATTATTATGTCATGTTCGATATCATCATTCCTTCCCGTTCCATTTACATCCCATTGTGTATTAAACTCAAGTGTATTTATTCAATATAAACTGTTTTATTTTATTTCAAACAAAATAAACGCACATTGCTAAGTGTTGCGCTCGTTATTATTCAAAAAGAAAAATCTTCAAAATAAAGGCAATATTTCGCGTTTTGGGAATACAAGAAATCGTACCCTAACTTACGGGGTTTCGACTTTCTTGTTAGACCTAAATAGCCAAATACCCTTTTGGATTTCAAAATACACAAAGTTTCGATAAAAAATTTAAAGGTAAAGTTATTCCCGAAGATTAAAACTTCGTATCCTAACTTACGGGATGTGGCATGTTGTTATCTCGGGACGAGTGGACCTTTGGTACTCGTTTGAATTAATTCAAGCATTTTTAAGATTAACGTTCACAAAAAGGGATTGTATTTTAAAATTTCTTTTAAAATCTTTTCGATTTTTGACATATAGACGATGATTAATGAATTAGGTACCAATTTTGGGCGTGACGAGGGTGCTAATCCTTCCTCACATGTAACCGACTCCCGAACTCATTTTTTCAAATTTCGTAGACCAAAAATCGTTGTTTTAGTAAATTGAGATATTTTCTTAAAACGACTAAATTTCAAGGTGATCCGATCACACCTAAATAAAAAGGATTGGTGGCGACTCCCATTTTCATTTTTTTATCAAAGTCGACCCACAGCTTTTTCAAAAAAATGGTTTTGACATTCCTCATTCAATATATGAAAATGACAAATCCAAATGATTTATAATTTATGAAGTACATATTTCTTGGAGGAAAAAAACTATTGGATTGAGTGGTAAGATGTTTGATATCATTTAAGATATTGATTTTAAGTCTTGTGTATGAAAAAAAAAACAAACATTAAGTGAGTTTTACTCTCAATTGAGAGATCCAACCAAAAAAAGACTTGGAGAGGATGAATTATGAGAATAAACTAGTCTCAATCATAACATACAAGTTATGGGAATTGGCGAATATGGATGGACCAAATGAAAATGATGGAAGGGTGTGGTAGATAGGGTTGGGTTGTCTCTCGTTGGGATGAAGGTAAGCATGCACTTGTAGGCTGGCTGTTGTTGGTCCAGTTGAGTAGCGTAACAGTAGTAGGTATGGTCCACAAACCATATGCATGCAGCATCGAATAATTGAAACTCTGTCAACATCTTTTCTCAACACTAGGCAGTCAAGCCTTCCATTTTGATTTTTCGACCACTTGGGCAATGGGAAAGGGATACCCATCCTCCCACTTGCATAGTATTGTTTAGTGATCATACGTGAGAAAAGGGTAAATAAAAGATGTGGCTAAATAGCTTAGTTCAAGCACAAAGATGATTCAAATACTCAAAAGGATGAAGTGATGTTTAAAAAATTGCTAAATAAAAAACTAGAAAAGAGTAAAGAAAATCCAACACCAAATTTATAGAGGTTTACCCCATTTCTCTTGACTTTCTTGCCAAGTTGCTTCCCAAATTTACTGTTAAGAAAATACTTGGTAAAAAATCTCTCCAATCTCTCTCAATTTTAATATTGAGTAAATTGATCTCTCTAAAAAAATTCAAGTAATTTAGTCCCTGATAATTTCGAAAGTGAGCAACTAAAGGCAATTAATCACAGTATTAATATTTTTCATCAATTTTACATAAATTTGATTAGTATAATAACAAATTTAGCTTTCATAACTTACACATTCTATCAAATTAGTCATGATTTAACAAATTTAATCCTCAGTATTTTTGTAAATGTGTAAATGATGACATTAAATTTGTTGAATTTTTTAGAATTAAGATCAAATTAATAAAATATGTAAACATCGGGGGTCAAATTTGTTATTATATAAAAAATGCACAATTGACGAAAGACATTAACATTGTGATTAATTGTCCTTAATTGCTCACTTTTAAAATTGACAGGGATTAAATTGTTCTAATTTTTTTGGGAGGGATCAATTTATTCAATTTCTGAATTTAGAGGGATTGGAGAGGCTTTTTACCAAAATACTTTTATGGTTAAAGTACAACTTTGCAAATTTATATCTTTACAAGGGGAAAACCGCTCATCCGAAGTTTTTTATCCAAAAATCTTAAATACTCTCTGAAATTAAAGAAAACATTGTGCAAACAAATATGACCTTCTAAAAAGTAAGGGTTTGCAAAATTTAAGCTCTCAAGAATACAAATAAAAGATTGAACAAAAGCATGCAAAGAAAAGACACCAAAACTAAAATAGTTCTATATCTAGCGGAACTATGGACTCTGCTACGGGTTCCAATGATCTCATTGGAAATCATGATATCCCATGCAAAGATTTGTCTTCCATGTTTATCAAGTGCCTCGTACCAAATAATAATAATAATAACGATAATTTGCAAACACGATTGGTAGACTCATTAAAATAGATTATGTTAGTGTTAGTTGCACATTCAAATGCAACGTTAGTTGCAACTCGCCTTGCAACGGGATTGCTGTGTTACTTGTTATATTTATTGGTATTTTATTTACTTAAAAATCTTGAAATTTTTTCATACATATCTTGTAGTATTTTTAAAAACAAGTTATTAGATTCAACCTTATTGACTCTTTTAAAGATTTTTGATGTGATTGAATTCCCGTGATCTAATTTTCAAGAAAAGATTACACCTGAAATACCTTTGGAGAAGACTTGATCAAAATTTAAGGTAAATGAAGTCAAGGTTGATTAAATTTTTTTAAGTTACACATTTTTAAAAGAAGGCTTGTAATTGTAACTTGGTAGGAGAGATTTAAATCACTTAATTGTTCAATATGAGGATTTTATTATTGCAAAAACTTTGTAAATAAAATGTTGTTCATATTCAGTTTATGTAATATCCACAATTTTTAAATGGATATTATTTTAAATACCCAATTAATTATGATGTCTATTGATTTTCTTTTATCAAGCCCAACTTTATTTTGTAGGTTATAGTCTTTCTAATAAAATCAATAGAATAGAAAAAATGAAAAAGAAAAAGAGAGAATCACTTACGGTATCTTTTTAGACGTAGTTATGGCAATTTGAAAAAGCTAACACTAGAGAAGAGGTAGAGAGGCAAAGGAAGGGGAAATTAGTCTAAAATTCTAGCAATTAGGGTAGTTTTGGTTTACATTTCTTGAAATATTTGTGTTTTAGACTATTTTTTTTATGAAATTCATGTATTTATTTGAGCTAGTTGAATGGATTACTAAATTCCGATGACTTTCCGATTAGATTATGGAGGTATTGTTGATATTTTTATGGTATATGAGGTATCCATTTTAATTGAGTAAGATGTGTGGGTTTTGACAGTTTCAATTAACAGACTTGAGACAGATTTGTTTTGAAATTTAGATATTTTTCATAGTATGAAGCTTGTACTTTCATTTGGTATTGCTATCTCGGTTATATGAGTCCCGTTTTGAAAGATATGAGACCCCAAAGTAGGCTACTCGAAGCTGTTAATCCAGAAAATTTGGGTAGTTTGTGATTGTTTCTTATGTTTTAGCTTTCGAAATATGATGCTTTTGGTAACCAAATGCGATGAAACAAGTTTCTAAGTTCTAGTACTACATTCAATCTTTAAATTTATGTTTTTACATGACTGAAATACCAAGTAAATAGTGAGTTCAAATGGCTTTAAGTAAGTCAATCGATTATGAAATTTAGAATTTTAGAATTTCAATTTTTCATTTTTTAAATGTTTTTTTGGATACACCTTATTTGGTTGAAAACCATACTAAACTTAGTTTTATTAATTTATTGAATTTTCTTATATATATGTACGTATTTTAATAAATTTATTTTACTTAAAACTACCAAAAAACTCACTTTTACCGACATTTATAACCGTTAGCAAAAGACAAAAAAATCATTGGTATTGACTTTGTCGATAGTTCATTGACTGGCGGCTGACTACCGGCTAGGCGAGTGTTGGTAAAAGAATTCCCACGGGTTGACCATTAGTTTCGGTAAAGTGCGAGCATTTGCCGAAAAAAGTTTGTCCAGCACTTTTAACCCCTATTATAAGTAAGATACTTTCTAAAACATTTTAAAGTGCTGACAAAAGTCATATTTACCTTTAAAATTACATATGTTCACATAAACTTTTTGAGGCATTTATAAGTGTCGGCAAAAATCATATTTGCATTATATTAATATGTTAATTTTCATATTTATTTATTAAACTCCAATGTTAACAAATTTGTTGTTCTACTTCTACATTCCTCAAAATGGTAAAATTTTGGAGGTGGAGTTAAAGGAATTTGATGTACCTATAAAGAGATCTAACAAATAGGAGATACATATAGTAACCACATTATTATAAATTTGTACAACGAAATAGCTCAATAACCTACCAAGTTTTACTTTGGACAAGATTTATGATCTACAATAACTCAACAGAGGCTGGCCTCATAGTTTTCGAGAGGGGGGAGGGGCAAAGGATTTCTAATTGAACAATTTTAAATATATTACGAGCTAGTAAGCAATAATTGACTAAAATGATTAAAAGAAAACCTTTGGTATATGTTTTTTTTTTTATTTCTATTGACTAACCATACATGCTAACATTTACAACTTTGTACATGCCTTTTGCAATGGACCTCAATAGGTAAGAATTCTAGAGTACAACATAGGGTAATAACAAGAAATTAAGATACATGGCCGATCCAAGGATCTTGAAGAATAATCGTATAGTGCTTAAAAAAGAAATAAGTAGAATCTGGAACTAAGACTTGCAAAATATAGAAAGTGTATCATCCAATGCCTTTCTATCATACTCACCTGTGACAACACAATTGCCAAGAGGACTTTTAAGAACGATAAGCCTAAGCAACCCATCAGTTACCTTCTTATCTACCTGCCATTGCAAAAAATAATACATATTTATCAAGTGTCGAGAAAGCTATTTCAAGATTTACAGAATAAGGAAAACTTGGCGCTCTCTTACCGCAAATGGGTAACTTGTTACTTGTAGATCAGTAAAATGCTATTAACTTGTTTGACAATTGAACTATCAACCCAACCAAGGTGATATGACATGTCAACGGCCACGACCTAAGGCAATACCATGCCAACTGCAGTAGCTTCTCCATGAAGCCACTATATATCCATATCCAAACCCAATTTATAAAGATGAATCAAGGAGCATTGATTTAGCATAGGGATTACAATTATGTAAAATGTTGATGTACCAAGGGTAGTTATCTACCTGGTAATAAATCTCAGCCCCAAAAGGGACAACATATATGCTGGATGAAATAAAAGATAAGGAAGATCTAGAAACACCATACCTAGCGTGTTGGATCTAGTGTTTTAAGTGTAATATATTCGTCTTTGTATACTTCTATTTTTTTAAAAAATTGTTTAATAAAAATATCCATTGATTACATTAATATTTCTTGTATATTTTCTTCAATGGCTTTTGTACACAAAGCAAAATAGAAGCAAATATTGGCTCACTGATTCTCTAATGTTTAACCAATACTAAGCGGTATTACATGGTTGGATCGTAATACAAAAAATAGTTTATATTAAGAGGTAATCTAAACATATTTTTAGTCTAATTGAAAATAAGTTAACCGATTGAAAGACTAATATACCGTCTTTCTAACACCCCTTACCTGGTCCAGTTACCAAATCCAAGTAATAAGGTGCTACAAGCAAATACAAACACTTTCAAGCACATTATAATTTAAAATCTCAAAAAATCATCAATAATTCATAATTAATCAAATTAACATATGATTCAATCAATTTTGAATAATATCGAGCTTACGGAAGGTAAAAACTAATCAGGCAAATTAATAGTGATTAAATTGAAACAAATTTAAAAAGGAAAGAAAAATCTTCGTATAGGGGTCACACGGCCGTGTACGAAAGCTTAGCCTGTATGTGATGAACCACATGATCATGTTACTAAACTGTGTACAAGAGCTGTGCCAGTGTGAGATAGCCCACATGGCCGTGTGAGTGGGTCACAGGGCCGTGTGAATGGGCGACATGGCCGTGTGAGCAAACCGTGTAACTCTTTGTACCCGTGCGCACAAAAATTACTTAAATTTTTAAAGACTACACGGTCATGCCATGAGCCAGTGTATGTCACATGATTGTGTTCCAGGCAGTGTGTTAGTCCGTGTGCACCTGAAAATTATTTTTTTAAGCAAGCTATTCAACCATGAATAGTTAACCACAAGCTATCATTTAAACCACAACTCAACTAATTCAAAAGCATTCAAACTAGCCAAAATCATCATTTATATCAACCATTCTAAGTGCCTAACCAATATGCCACAATTGGCACCTCAATCAACAATTTAAAATCAACCAAAGACCACATATATACCCACCCATTAAGCCATCAATGACAATTTCACTATCATCTAATCAAGCATCAAATAGTCATTCAAACAATCTCATGCTTAAGCATCAAGCTTACCAAATCATTTCAAACATACCTAAACTTATAACTCATCTTTGTGCACCTATTTTCTAGCATATCATTTAGACACCATCAAAGCATGCAAATATCTAAGTCAAACTTCTTATAAAGATACCATCGTCATGACTAATGTCATCATACGCATATTTACATAAACATAATCTGAAAATGCCAAACTCACTGAAGATATAACATTTACACAAGCTTAAGATTTCCTAGGTACAAGTCACAAACAATCAAGCCTTAATATGGTCAAATACTACAATATCAATACCGAGATAGTGTAAGCTTTTTGACGATTTGCCTGACACGTTCCACAAGTTGGCACTGTAGGGAAAGGGAAAAACAAACGAGGTAAACATGTACAATGCTTAGTAAGTTCACATGTATTAAATCAAGTAACTTACCTTGAGTTATAAATAGACACTACATGCTACTTAGCTTGGTAAAGTTTGCCTATCATAATAAATCAAATATAAAAAAAAAGGTGAGTTTGACATTTATCCTATCATAACATTTCAATACTTGTTCAATATTTTATTAACATTCACAAGACAAATAATCATTTTATCAATTCACTATCTCAATCATATCATACAATCTACTTACCTGCAATACAATCCATTTCAGATTAATGCCAAACATTATTTTCATTTCATAATTTGAATTTCTCAATCCAATTCATATTAAACTATATGAACTTTATTTTCATATCATATCAATTTATTTTTATATTAAATAGATATTGAATATCAATTTAATTTCAATCACTACTTTGTTTCATAATACGAATTTTGAATCACCTTCATTCATTTGTTATGTTTTCACAATAGCCCATTGGGCTTATATAACAGATTCTCAATATGTATATGCATCATCCGATCATTGTATCAAATCAATCTAAAGATCATTTATTCCAATTACATTATACATATCCCTATTAACCTGACTAGAACTCAGATGGATACACGGATCCAACCAACACACCAATTTGGCACCCAGTGCCTGACAGATAAATTTGTAATAATGAATTGCGCCCTAAGCTGGCCAGTAAAATCGACAAATAAATGTACCTAGCATTGGTCGAAAAAACTGACAAATAGGGTGCTCAGCACTCCTTGACACGTAGTCGTATAACTCTGAACTCTTCTTATCTTATGACATGCTAATTATACTTGACCTGTCCGAACAGTTTCAATATCATAATATAAATCAACCAAATCAAGAGTTGTAACATCCCGAATTAGGGCCTAGTCAGAACAGTGGTTTTGAGACCACAAAATCTGAAATAGAAATAATTATTTTATGATTTTTATAAGGTTTATGATATGTGTGTATGATTGTGTGAAAATTTCATGAAGAAATTCTATGTGAAAAGTGCTTAATTTGACTTTAAGGACTATATTGAATAGATTGAAAAAATTATATTCTAGAAGTTTTTAGCATGAAATTGAATTGGATCATTAATTATAGGTCCTTAAATAGTAATTTGACCAAGTTCTAAAAATTTGGACAAAAATGGACATGCATGGTAAAAATTCCAAAGAAAGGCTTTAGGTGTAATTTGGTCATTTAGTGATTAAATGGACTAAAAGACAAATTAAAAACCAAAATTTGTCCATATTCTAACCCATGGCCGTGTGAACCAAGGAGAACACCATGGCTAGGGTTTTCAAGCTTTCAAGCTCAATAGTAAGTGCTCCCAATCGCATTTTAAATGTTCTACGCATTTTTGAAGTCCTTGTAACATGATCTACTCATTTCTACCCATATTTTTAGCTAGTGTTCATGTTTAAAAATTTATCCATGCATGAAATCTTAGTATTTTTAAGATTAATGTAAGAATATGAAAGATTGAAGTATGTTTAACAACTTTTACTAGGTGATTTTTCATGAAAACACCTAAAAAGGACTAAAATGTAAAAGTTGTAAAATGGGTAGTAAATGGGTGAAATGAAAGAGAAATGTGGGCTGCTACAAGAGTAATAAAGGTTTGACTAGGCTTAAAGTACAAGAAAAACAAACACATTTCATTTTACGAGCCTAGGGGCAGTTTAGGGGTAAAAATGCAAATTTGTAAAAGTATGATTTTTGGGTCAATTTGAATAATGTGTGTAATAAATAAGCTATATTTGAAATGTTAGATCAAGAAAATTGAGATTCAAGCTTAAATCGGGAAAGTACGAGAATATGGACTAAAATAAAATAATTAGTTGTGCTCGGATTCGAGGTAAGTTCGTATGTCAATAATAATGCAATGTTATAATTGAATGTTAATGCTTAATATTACATGAATTGTAAGTACATGTGTAAATAATGTGACAATGTATTATATTTTGATGTGTTGACGTTATGTAATAAATGTTTTATCAATATTATGT
Organism: Gossypium hirsutum; assembly: GCF_007990345.1. Lineage (NCBI taxonomy): Eukaryota > Viridiplantae > Streptophyta > Magnoliopsida > Malvales > Malvaceae > Gossypium > Gossypium hirsutum. Next base: position 47,320,713 of record NC_053432.1, read on the forward strand.
ATGTTATGCCTAATGATAACCTTGTAAGTATGAATGATATTGGTCGTTATTCACGACATTACGAGCAAGTACGAGAAAGTATGCTATATGTAAGTGAGGAAAATCCCATTTGAACCTTAGGAATAGTTTAGGATACAAGTGACATGTCACTAGGAATTAAGAAGTCCGAACTTGTTGAGTGGTCTAGGTTCATGATAATGTGGCATCTAAGCTCGTTGAGTGGTCTAAGTTCATAATGGATGTGATAGAGTTCCGGGAAATGGTCTTGTGTGTCCTACCGGTGGCTAGGTAATCCTTGAGTGGTCAGACACCTCGTGTAGTTACACCTTGATCGATAGCTTATATGAGCAAGCCCGTGAGTAGCTCCATTACGAGCGTTGTATGATATGAGGTAGCTTCGGCTACATATGTATATGTGACACTTATGTGCAAGTTTTCAGCGTATCCAATTGTATTCCGAGTGTTCAACGGGTAATGTAATGGATGATGTGACGAAAGTCCTAAGAAGAATATGTTAAGGAAGTTATGATTATATGTTGTATTACGAGTTGGTACAGGTACCACAAGTAATGCCTTGATATATGATGTTTCATGATAAAGAGGTATGTGGGTGATAAGTAAGTCAAAGGTTTTGAATGATGAATAAACTTATGTTTATGTTTATGATTATGTTTATTATGTCATCATATGATAGTTATCATGATATTGCACTAAAACTGTTTTGGACAGCCGCAGTTGTGTGACTTTGAAAATCCACCAAAAATTTTGGAAATTTAATTAGAAACTGAATAAGATATGAGATTAAATATTATTGAGCCTAGTTTCACATAGAGGAAACGGTGTAAACAAAAGAATTTCATATTATGAGATATTTGAATTTTTGTGAGGCAGGGTCAGAGTGATTTCGGGCTCCCCTGTCTTAAGTTTGGAAAATCACTAGAAATTTTACAAGAATAATTATGGATTAGAATTCATATTGAAAAAACCTTAATGAGTTTAATTTCAATAGAAATAGATGGAAACATTATCCGAATCCTGTACTATGCGATAATTAATTTTTAGTAAAGAAAGGTTGAAGCTGTCAAATAGCAGAATAGGGGTAACTTTGAAGAATAAACTGTATTTATTGGCTAGACCAAAAATTCTACAAATTTTATGGTAAGAAGATATGTGAGTCTCATTTCAGGAAAAATTAGGGATCTTTTTTTAGAGTTCTATATCTCATGTTATAAATAATTTAGTGACTATGACTCGAGTAGACAACTTGACTGGAACATGAGCAAATAGTGGAAATATGTATAATTTCGATTGTGTTACCATGAGAACATGTTGTAAGAATTTGGAAAAAAGCACGTTAATAAATTGCTTATTATTATTTTTATACGGGCTTACTAAGCTATAAAGCTTACCCCTCTCCTTTCCATTTCTTTTAGTGTTGTCAAGTTAGCTCGAGGTTGGAGATCGTCGAAGGCAACATCACAATATCAAATTATCAAGCTATGGTATTAATAAATCTTAAGTGTTTTCAAGTGAGTGTCATGTATAGAGATTTAGTACTTTACGATACGTGTTTCATGATTTGGCCAATTGAGTTGGCTTATAATGATTCTTTTGTATAGAGCCATGATATATGGCTTATATTCGATCATTGGGTTGCAAACCTAATTGAGTTTTGATTGACTGTTCTAATGTTTTGATGATGTGCATGTTGTGATGGCTTGATATCAATGGATGAACTTTGATCAATAGATGTGACCATATTCTTTGTATAAAAGTGTAAATTTAGAGTAAGGTAACGATGTTAATAAAGATGACAAGACCAAATGAATATGGTTTGCTATGTCTAGACTTGATATAAAATGAGTATGAGAAACACAAGTATGATGACATGCAAATGCTATGTTTGTAAATTGAGGATGTTTAATCTTTAATTGGATACCATGTTTTATGCCCTTGATGTTGTATAAGTGTGTGAGGGATTAAGGTTGACCAAGGCTTGGAAAATAGCCTAAGTGTTGGCCACACGGACAGAGACACGGCCGTGTGGAAGATATGGCCTAGCACACGGGCGTGTGTCTTGGCCGTGTGACCTTAAAATATTGCTGACGTCATAAACAAAGAGTTACACGGGTTGAGGATACAAGCGTGTCCGAGCCACACGGGCGTGTGCGACCACACGGCTTACCCACATAGGCGTGTGACTCTCCAAAACTAGAAAATTTCCTAAGTGTTGTAAAAAGTTCGTAAGTTCTCGGTTTAGTCCTGAACCACCTCTGATGTATGTTTTAGGCCTCGTAGGCCCGTATAAGGGACGATATGCATGTGTTTGAATGTATTTGAATTGGTTGAAATTTTATGGCCTGATTTTATGAAATTGTGTACGTTTAAGCCCAATAATGCATCGTACCTTATCCTGGCCTCGGGTACGGGTAAGGGGTGCTACAAGAATTCCATATATATATGTATATCATAGCTCATCACCACATTAGTATAATTCCACATTTCAAATAATATTTAATATTTTCGAATCTACTCAATTCTGTTATTCTACATACAACCAATTTAAATCGAATCAATTCAGCTTATTTTATCAAATCATCACTTTATCACATAACATATCTTATTTCAGTCCAATTCAAAGTCAATTCCTTAATTTATCGAATTATACCATCATAAATTCTATTCAATTTAATATGCTATCTCACCTTTTTATATCGAATTGTAAACAACCAAAATTTCAATTAACATATTTAGAATCATAATTTTAAATGCATAACAATTTAACACAAACATACTGTATGAGCTTACTAGGGCTAAACAATAAAAATTGTAATGTCATGGACTAATAAGAAATTTTTTCCTTTTCCATGATTATCTTATCTAAACAATAATTTATTTCAATTATCAGCCTAAATACTTAATAATAATCCATTTAATGCACATGACCTTTATTGATATTTTTCATAATTACCCTAAACTCTTACTTTTTATTCAATTTAGTCTCGAATACCAAAACAAGCTTATTTTCATAATTAACCCATAAACTCATAGAGTTGAATTCTTAAACATCCACAATCAGCCCTCTAATACTAAAATTTTACAAGAAAACCATGCAAGTTTTAAAATATTTTCAATTTAGTCATTAAAATTTAAAACTATACAAAATCGCTTTATAAATAGTCCTATCTAGCTACTAAGTTTAATAATTTATCACCATACATCAAAAAATGTAACGGCTCGATTTTGGGCCTAGTCAGAATAGTAGTTTTGAGACCACTAATCTGAGGTCAGAGAAAGTATTTTATTATTATTTTAGAGTTATAACGTGTTTATATTAGTGCATGAAAAATTTGGTGAAGTAATTTTAGCGTTTGTGAGCTTAATTGAGAAAAAAGACTAAATCGCATAAAATTCAAAAGTCTTAATTTGATAGCTAAGGGTGTTAAATTGCCATGAAACTTAAATTGGGGGTCTTTAAAGGGAAAATAGACCCTTAGACTATAGCTTGGCCGGCCATGAGACAAAGAAAATTAAATGGTCAATATGTGAGGTATTTGATGACATAATATGTGATAAAATAATGCCCTAAAGCCTAGCTATCATCTTTTTTTTCTCCACTCTTTCTCCTTGACCGAAAATATCAGCCATTAGAGGACTTTTTGAACCTGGAATTTTCAGCCACTTAATCTCTCTACAAGTAAGTGATCTTTGAGGGCTTTTCTTGATGATTTTTGTACTTTTAGAACCCTTGTAACATGAGCTTTCAAATGAGGGGACTATTTTCCAAAATGGTTGAAAGTATAGGGTTTTACCATGAGTGTGTTCATGTTGTTTTCTGAAATTTCTTGGAAGAATATGAGTTATGGTAGTGTAATAAACAACTTTTATGAAGAGATTTATCATGAAAACCCTAAAAGGGACCATTTTGTATAAGTTGTAAAATAGGTGATAAATGTGAAATATTGAGAAATTTTGGATTGCTTCTAGTATAAAAAGTAATCAGCTAGGCTTGGTTAGTGAGAAAATGTGATAAAAATCAATTTTCGGACCTAGGGGTAAAATGGTCATTTTGCAAAAATCTAGGGCCCAATTTTAAATTGTTGAGTACCTACATTAATAAAATGATTAAATTGGTGAATTTTCATCATTATAGATCAAGAAGTGCAAAATTCGAGCCTAGACAGGGGAAAAGCAAAGCAAGTAGACTAAAACCGAATAGCAGTCTACTTTTTGTAAGCCGACATAAGTTGTTGTTAATAATGCAACTCTATATTTATGATGTGCACTTTTATTAATATGGCATAAATTGCTTTGATTTTAAATATGAGAATACATGTTGAGAAATGGACATAGTAGGGACTTCGTTGAGCATTTGGAATAAACTTGGGTATTGGTACCCTAATATTGGGTGATATGTATGCTAGTGTAAGACATGTCTAGGACATGCATCGGCCACAATATGAGAGCCAGTGTAAAACATGTCTGGGACATGCATCAGCATTGATACGAGAGCTAGTGTAAGACATGTCTGGGACATGCATCAGCCTCGCGATGTACAAGCTAGTGTAAGACCTGTTTGGGACATGGCGTCAGCTTGTTGCGTGTCAGTGTAAGACCTTTTTGGGACATGGCATCAACACCGATAGATGAGAGCCAGTGTAAGACTATGTCTGGGACATGATGTCAACATCTTAGCCCACGTTAAGGCTATTGAGTATCCAGTAGTATTCCAAATGGTTCAACAAAAGGTTTATGATTTATATCAAAATGAGAAAAGTTATGATCATGTGATGAGTGGTACAGGTACCAAATTGAAATGTATGGGATATGGGCTCAGTGATAAAATATGAATTGTATTAGATAGTGAGAGTAAGTTGAACTTACATCTATTTATAGTATTTGTGAATAAACTATAAAAGGTTATGAGCACATTGTTTTATGAGAAGTAATTGTTGTTTATTTTTCATGAAACTTACTAAGCTTTATGCTTACTCTATCTCTTTTCCTTTTTCTCATAGTGCCGGTCAATTAGCTCGTGGATTAATGGACGTCGGAGACATCGATCACACTATCAAATTGAAGCACTTGGTATAATTAGTTCTTAAATTTTGATTATGGCATGTATAGGAACTCTGATTTTGTTTAGTGTCACATTGTTTTGGGACCAAATGTGTTGACTTGTTTTAGTAATTGACACCATTTTGTATTAGGCCATGTAAAATGGCTAATGTTGAAGGTTGTTATATTTATATAAGAGGTTCTTTCATGAATGAGTAATTTGTTGGTCGCTTTGGTATATATATGAAATGTGTAGATGCCTTAGATATGGTTGTTGGATTGAGAAATCAGGTTGTTATATTGAGTTTCAGGGTGGCAAAGGGCTTGGTAGATAGCCCTATATTTTCCACACAGGTAGACACATGGGCGTATGTCTAGGTCGTGTGTGGCACACGGTCAGCCCCATGGGCGTGTTGTTTGACTGTGTGTCCCCTGCACGTAAAAATTTCAAGGTAGAATGCATGGTAGTAAACACATGGGCAGAGACACGGTCGTGTGTCTTAGCCGTGTGGAAGACATGGCCTCTAGCCATGGGCGTGTGCCCCGACTGTGTGCCGTAAATTGGATGCTGACATCAGAAACAAAATGTCAAGGTCTTTAGTCACGGACTAGGACACGGGCTTGTCATGGTCGTGTGAGGGACATGGGCGTGTGTCAGGCCATGTGAAAATCCTTGTAGGTTCGAATTTAGAACTAAATTCACACGGGTATGGGACATGGGCGTGTCCCGAGATGCTTAGGGCGTGTGTGTCACACGGGCCATCAGTGCAGCCATGTCTTAGTGATCACACGGGCATGTTGCCCTTCCACACGAGCGTGTGTCCTGTTTTAAGGGCTATTTTTCTAAAGTCGGTTAAGTACCCGAGCCAGTCCCGAATGATTTTCTAATGGTTGTTTGAGGCCTCGTAGGCCCATATTAAGAAATTTAGTCAAGGTTTGAAAAAGTTTTAAATTTGGTCACGCTTGATGATTTGAGAACATTGGAATGCATGTGTTTAAGTGTGGTAATGCCTCGCATCCCGTCCTAGTGTAGGACTTGGGTGTAGGGTGTTACATTAATAATTCATTCATTAAAAAATTCTAATCATTTAATAATTTTACGAACTGATCCCAAGCTAACTAGATTAAACTACATCGATCTAAAAAATATAAAAAAATCACTAAAAATGGATTCAAAACACAGACTTTAAGCTTGACCGAATACTTCCTTGCTTAACAATGGAGTTTCGGTCATGAGAGGTTGAAGAAAGTGGAAAATAAAATGGCTATCCTTTGTTTTATGTTTCTAATTCATATATAAATTATTAATTAATATTTTATTAATAAATTTTTCACTAATTAAGCATGACGACCTGCCACTAAAATCCAACAAGGTTAAATTGCCTTATAAAACCCTTTAATTAAGATTTTATAACCATTATACACAAATAAATTAACTTTTGCAGCTATTACAATTTAGTCCTTTTTCCTTAGTTAACAAACTAAATGTCAAAATTTCTCGACCAAATTTTAGTACACCTATATAACCACTCCATAAATATTAAATAAAAATATTCATGAGCTCGGTTTACAGAAACGAGGTTCTGTTACCTTATTTATGAAACCACTTGACTTTTGGTATGCACCACTTGTACATTGACTAATTGCCCAATTAATAAAATGTATTAAATCACTATTCACTATTATATTATATTTAACTCATAAATATTAATTAAATATATCTATAGACTCTCTTGTCAAAATTGTGGTCCCGATGCCACTGTTTCCGACACCATTGAAAAATGGTTTGTTACAACTATCAAGTCTAATTAGGGACATACTTTGATTTGGACATCAGAACGGGTGACTCCCAAAAGATAGAGACATAGATGTGACTGATTGGACTGACAGTACAATAGATAGGACCCAAATAGAATAGATCCTAAATACATTTATGGATTTATTCTCTTATGATGTTCATAGTCCTTAGTCTTGAGTGGATGATGGACTATGTATGTATAACTTGTATAATTTGATGTAAGTAAAAGTCTAAGTTCAAATAGATACAGATCCTAAAGTTGGTGTGTTAGATATACAACTTCTATAGTATGTAGTATCATTCCACAATAGCGTAATTCATAGCCCAACTAAAAAGGTAAATTGTATCCTCTCATCAACATTACATTATAGATAAATAGCAAACGTGGTCATGAGTAATTTGTCTTTGTGAAAACTAAATTGATTACTATTTGAGAGTATTTGACTTTGCATGAAAGAAGATGTAATAGTTGCCATGAGATAAAATAGAATCATATTGGAAGAACGAATTTATCTCAAAGAGATCAATGATATCTTATGAGAGTAACACACTTATGACAAGGTCATTAGAAGAGCATTTATTAAGTAGTTTTCGTAATGATATATTATTAGAGAGAGCTCAGTCATGATACTTTAGTGAAATGACTTTGTGACTAAATAAGTTTATAATTAATAGGCGAAAAGTTGAAACTTAATTATAAATTATTTTAGCTTTAATTATATATGTCCAATCGATCCCTCCGCTAGCTTGTTAAAACCATAAAAGATTTTAGTGTAGAACGAAACAGATAGAAATGAGAAGAAATGAAAGGAAACAGTGAAGTAAGAGAAATGAGCCGCTTTCACAAATAAATGCATTTTTCTCGATAAGTACAAAAATTACTTGAGAATTAATTTAAGATTTTTTGAATTATAATTAAATAATTGAAGTTAAAAAGTGGAATTAAATTAATTAGTCATCTTGATTTTGTTGAATAAGAAAATTAAATATATTTTCTCATAGATTCTTTTACGGTGAAGTTGTTATGACTTTAATGAAATTAAGATTTAGTTGAGAAATTAGTTTAGTTAAATTAGTTAATTAATTAATATTGATTGTGGGATATAGAAAATAAATACTAGGTTGGATTAAATTATAACGTGTTGGGTCAACAGTCAATAAACACATATAATTGGACCCAATAAATGAGAGACCCAATTCCCCTAATAAAATAAGTGAGTGGCGACAACTGATTTATTAAGGTGTGTCGCCCACCTCCTACTCTAGTTAGAGTAAAAGTGTGTTTTCTATTAAATAAATATCATTTATCAATGACTTGTTTAACTAGAATTCTTGTATCTCTCCCTATAAATAGATGGCACCAATTGACTTAAATTAGTCACTTCATAATTATTGAGTTATTGTTATTTTGTTAGAAAGTAGTTAGAATTTATTAACTTAGAATCAATTCTATTTTCTAGGAATTACGATCTTTACCGATTTTATAGAGAGAGGTTACTTTCCTACTTAAAGTAATATTTTTTTTTGTAATTTGGTTTGTGTTACTCGAGCTCACTCTCGACATAATTCATTGTACAAAGATAGCAAAAAAGAACATTTGGTTGAAAGCCAGGATTGACTTGAATATGTCTCGTACAAAGCAAAAGTACTATTTAATTAGGGTTTATTGCTATAAATATCATAAATTGACTCGATTTTGAAAATTTTAAGTCTTCTGTTGTAATTGTAAATTTTTTTCTTAAATTGAATTTTCCAATGATAGCATAGAGTCAAGTTGTGCTCGATTTATATTATAGATTGATACCAAATTTTCTCACTATTCTCCATGTTTGATTAAATTAAATGAGATTTGACATTCTTTTAATTATACGCATGTTTTGAGTTATTTATATGAATGGATGTATTTAATTATTTTATTATGCATGATACTATAATTTTACAAAAGTTGTGATTCCTAGAAATTATATTGGCGTAATTTTAGGTTTTTCATGATTTTGGGTTATGTAATTAAATCGTGAAATATCATCTCCAAGTATGTTTTATTTTAATTTTTTAGAATAATTCATGTGAACGAGATTTATGTAACTTAATTTTTTGGTGAAACCAAGATAATCGAGATGTATCCAAAACTAACCCAGATGATAAAAACCGACCCAACCAACTGTCAAGAGATTGACAATGGGTTGACCAACAAAATCTAGTAGAGATCATCGGTGACTCTGTTGACAGTGACTGACAATGATAATAGTGGCATGAGCGGTGACAATAGTGGTAAACCGTGGTGGGGATGGTGGTTTGGTAGTAGATCCCTTCGGTGGACTTGTCAAGCTTTCGGGTTTTGGTAAACCCAAAATCAAGATGTTTGACTTTCACCCGGGAAACCCAAAGAATGCTTTGGTATAATAAATGTAAATTTGATTTTTTATTTATTTTTCTAGGATGGAATCATGGAACTTAGGTTGGTCAAAGTCGATTTATTTTATGCTTTTATGTTACAACATGATGAAATTTAAATTGACTGAAAATATGTTCACGCATATGTATTAAAAGCATGCTATATAGCTTAAGAAAATAATGCTACATGTACTTGTCATGGCATTTAAATCATTCATGAGTGAAAATAAAAATAAAACCTTGCATGTTTTCTAAAAGATTGAGTAGGATAAGATCCTTAAACAAAACCTACAACCTCCATTGAAGGTCTCTTGTGGTGGCATGACAATTTTTTGACTCTAAGGTAGGTATTGTCATGAGGATTTCATAGAGGACATTTCCTTAAAAGAGATAACTATCTTGTGATGGCAAGATAATTTTTCAATCCTAAGGTAAGTATTATCATGTAAATTCTCTAACTGAGGAAGTTTTCTATTTAAAAAGGACAACTAGTCATGCATGTTCTGATAGATGTTGAGTTGATGGTTATACACTCAATATCATTCTAGTTAAGTAACTTCCCACAAAGCTCTACTTACGTTAGAATGATGGTCAAACCTGAAACGATCATTAGTATATGTAAATACCTAAGGAATTAGGTTCACTTATTGATTGTATGAAAATCCATGTCCTTACTAGTTGATGAAGATTACCCAAAGGTAACTTAATTCAATGAGTGGAAGAATCATCATTATAACGACTTACAAATGCTTTCAAAGTTTAATGTGAGACACATACATTATCTTAATGCATATTGTATGTTGAATTTTTTTTAAATGTTTGCTTAATACAAAGATATTAATAAATGGATAATTTTATTTTTCAGTTCGAAAATGACACCAACTCCCTTACTAAATATCCTTATTGAGTACAAGTTGAACAGAAATAACTATAAGGCATAGAAAAGGAACCTCATGATTATCCTAAGCTGTGAGAAACTTAAGATGATTATTGATAACAAATGTCCACCAGCCAACCAAGGTGAGACTAGAAATTGTTGAAAAGAATCTGATGAGATAACTCTTTGCTACATGTTAGCAAACGTGACCAATAACCTATTTAAGCGGTTTAAGAGTTTTGATTCTTCCAAAGTGATATTGGAAAAACTAGAGGACATTTTTGAAGGCAAAGTTATCTTGGCTCAACAATCGACTATAACTAGTTTGATTAATATTAAGCAGAAACCTAACACGCTGGTCAAAGACCATATGATTACTCTTACAGGCTATTTTGCTGAGGCTGAGTAGAATGAGACCAATTTGGACTAGAACACACAAATTGAAATTGCGACGAGAAGCTTGTCAAGGACTTTGCAGGCTTTGAAGCAACATATAAATTTTGGAACAAGAAATTGAGGCTTACACAACTCATGAAAGAATTACAATCCTATGATTTGATGTTGAATAGCGATCAACCAATTCAAAAAGAAAAAGCAAACTTAGTTGTTGCTTCTTCCTCTAAAGGGAATAGAAAGCATGGTAAGAAAAACAAGGCTAAGTCCTCTGGGTCACCTAAAGTGGAAAAGAAGAGAACTAAGAAGCCTAAAGACTTATCTAAGTCAAAGTGTTTCTTCTACAACAAGAAATGGAACTTCAAGGGCAACTGCAAAGAGTAAAAGGATTACCTAGCTACTAACAGTAAATATATGAAACTCTTAATGATAGAAATATGTTTAGTTGAAGATTCAATAGACCACTGGGTCAATGATTCTGGAGCCACTAACCCTGTGTCTGTTTTTCTATAAGGGGCTCAAGGAATAGAAATATCTCATAGATTATAGTCTATCATTATGGATCAGAGATGAGACAAGTGTGGCAGCTGAAGTAGTGGGAGATGTAGACCTTTATTTTGATAGTTTTAGGAAAATTACTTTAAAAAGTGTTTTTTTGTACCAAGTTTCAAAAGAAACTTAATTTTAGTTGAATGTTTATTTAAATACAGCTTATTCGTGACATTTAATAATAGTAGTGCAATTTTTAGAAATCATACTCTTATCTATAATTGATGGATGTCAAATAATTTATATTTTATCAAACCAAAGATATATACACTACTTGAAACTGAATTATTAATAAAATACTTAAGATTTCTTACTTTAACGAGGCAAACCTTTGGTATTTGAGAGTTGGTCATATTAACTGAGAAAGAATCACTAGACTTGTGAAAGATAGCACCTTAAGTTCACTTAAGGAAGTTGATCTTCCACAAAGTAAATCTTGCTTGGTAGGTAAGATGACCAAGCGATCGTTTAATGCAAAAGGCATGAGGGTTGTTAAACCCCTTAAAACTTGTGCAAATTGATGTATTTGGCCTCATGAACATCAGCGCATGAGATGGTTACAATTATTCCATAACCTTTATAGATGAATACTCCAAATATGGGTGTGTGCACCTAATACACCACAAAAGTGAAACCTTTGATAACTTAAACAAGTTTCGTAAGGAAGTGGAGAAATAACTAGGTTTACCCATAAAGACACTTTAGTTTAATCGAGGTGGGAAATATTTATCAGATGAGTTCTTAGGATACCTCGTAGATAAGAGGATATTATCCCAGTTAACCACACAAGGAACTCCACAATAGAATGACGTGGTAGGGAGAAGGAATCGAACCTTGTTAGACATGGTTCAGTCGATGTTAAGTTATTTGCAGTTGCCAATATCCTTTTAGGGGTATGCTTTACAAAAACTTGCCACATTCTGAATGATGTACCAACTAAGGCCGCACCTAAAACTCCATCCAAATTGTGGCACGGAAAGAAGTCAAGCCTAAAACATTTTAGGATTTGAGGATGCCTGACCTGCGTATTGGACAAAGATGCGAGGAAGTTGGATTCATAAACAAAATTGTGAAGGTTTATGGGATATCCTAATAGAATAAAGGGTGATTTGTTTTATAACCCAAAATAGTAAACAATTATAGTGTCGAATCTCGCTACCTACCTAGAAGAAGGTTACATGAATGATTTTAAACTTTTTACTAAATAAGTACTCAAAGAACTTTCGAGAAATACATAAAGCCCTAGTGTAATGTTTATAGATCCAACTCTTAATAGTAGATCTATAAAACCTTAGTAGCATAGGGAGCTTTGTTTTAGTGGGAGGGTTTCTTGTAGGCTTGAGTTTTTCCAATTTTGCAGAAGTGATTTAAACACTAAGTGTGCTGAAAAGAAAGATGATGACCCACTAAAATTTGATAAAGTGATGATAGAGTACCGATTCCAAGCTCTAGGAAATAGTTATGAAAGCTTCTATGAAATCCAACTTTTTGTAGGAACTTGTAGACTTCCCAGAAGGGATAAAACCCAAGGGGTGTAAATGGATCTATAAGAATAAAATAAATGTGGATGAAAAAGTAGAAACTTAAAAAATTGGATTTGTAGTAAAGGGGTATACTAAAAAATAAGGTATTGATTATGAGAAAACCTTCTCTCCAGTTGCCATTCTCAAGTCGATCTTCATATTGTTCATCTATTGCGGTAGTTTTCGATTACGAGATTTGGAAAATAGATGTCAAGACAATGTTCTTGAACAGATATCTTGAAGAAAGCATCTATATGATACGAACCACTCGATATATAGCAAAAGGGAATGAGCATAAAGATTTCAAATTGCTTAGATCCATATATGGACTTAAGCAAGCATCTCTCTCATGGAATCAAATATTTGATCAAGTGATCAAAACCTTTGTATTTGAGAAAATTGTAACCTCCCAAACCGGACCGAAACATTATGGTCGGATCGAGAAGGCCACACTGGACACCTTAGTGTCAAACTTACCACAATGATGGTTAAAAACCTTTAGGTACTTCTTTTTATAAAACCTTGGTTTCTATTGTTACCTTTGGAAAACGTCCATTTACTTAGTCCAACCATGCTTAGCTCAAATTAGCGAACTAGGTGAGTCTTTGTAAAACCTTATTGACGGTGTTGCGTTTGAAAATTCATTTTGTTATCTTCTTAGCAGTAGAAATGTACCATTACTAATCAAATTATTAATTTAGTCATATATCATGCATAGTCCATTTCAACATATTATAAAAACCATGTATCTATACCAAATATGTGTGTCATGCATGCATGAAAAACCCTAAAATCCCAAACAGTCTCAAACCACAGTTTAAAGAAACTTTACAATCCAAAACCAAATAATAATAATAAAATAACCTAAAAATATAATTAAGTTAAAATAATATGACGAAGTAAAGTCTGAAGCCTGGCATACGTCCACATGCCAATTCCAATCCTAAGTTCGATCATTACCTGAGAAGTTAAGATAATGGGGTAAGCTTAACAAGCTCAGTGTGAGACTAAACGAGTACTAAGCATTCATACAGGTAATTTCATAGAGGTACCAATAGCACAATCAAACATTAACAATAATAATTTTCAAATGCACATGATCGTGAAAAATGCACATGTGAGATCCTACCCATACCATCCTTTACACACAACGAGTTCCCCAGAACCCGTTTGCCAAACTCCAACATATGTAAGCAATGCTCGATGTGGTAAAACCACCAATAATCAATAATACAGTGAAACTACCAAATATATAATGCGATATAATTGCCAACCCCCTCAGTACTCCAAATACAGTGCACTGACTAAAAATATATGTGGACTTAATATGCCACCGGTACTCCACGGAACTCCTCCGCCAACCACAAAATCCCATCCCAATGACATGCAATATGTCATACAAATTCATACACAATCATATTTTAATACTTTTCACTTTTATTCGACATGCTGTACATGTCCTTAATAATCACATAATTTCAGAGAAAGGAAACAATGTTTAAATTTTCAAATTACCATTAAGATGGTAGCCATCAATATCGTTCAATTCACATACTTTATGAATTTCATTGTGCACCAATAGCAACCTCACATATATATATCATAGTAAATATTTCATGCATTTAAGTCATGCATAAAACTCATATCTCAACATTTCATACGATTACATCAAACATTATCATACCACATAATATAACTATGCATAACAATCTCAATTATACATTCATACAATAAAACTAGCAATTTTGGCAACACATCAATCTTTTAAATGTGTCTTAGTTTAATGCATATTTAATTAGCTAATTATGTTGTCTAAGCTTAGGACTAATTTATTTCTTGTTAAATTGTCCAACCGAATTTTAATATGTCTTAGTTCATACATTTCTTTAATTTGTCTTAGCTTATTACATGATTTAAATGTGTCTTTCGAGCCGAATTAATGTGTAGAATTATTATAGCTGCTGTCAAATTTTATTGTGCATTAAACTCATTTATTTTGTTAATGTATTTGGTGCAGCTACATGCATGGATGACATTAAAACAAGATGAGTTGATGATTGGCTTCTCCCAAGCACCTTTTCAAACAAAGAGCAACTACCTCTTTGTGTGCCCCAAGCTGGCCGATTAGCTCCCCAAAGTAGCTTAATTGTTTTCCCATTTGCTGAACATTATTTTCACACATGAGGGACTATTCGGTTTTGAGTATTCATGCTCAAGTGATGATTCAAGTTTGTTTTCATCCTCATAATGCCTTTTACAATCCCCTAGCTGCTCAATGAATTTCCAAGTCCATCCAGCTGATCAAAGTAGCTCATTAAAGGACTCCCATACCCTTGCCCGAATGTGGAAAATGCTCAATCAGCTTCCAATCAACCAAATTCAATTCAGCTGAACATACTTCATCTAGAAACTACCTATTGACGTCCCCTATGCACATGGAAGCTTCCTAGAAATTTCTTGAAGATTTCTGGAATTTTCAGCTCATTAAAAAGCTGAAACTAAGTGACCATTTAGCTATCCTTGTGACTATTCGGCTAGCTTAAATCCAACACTATAAATATGTAGCTCATTTCTTTGTTTTAAAAACTTTTGAAAATTTGAATGAAACTATATTACATTTGTGAGATTATCTTCTCTCAAATTTCATTCATAGACTTTGTTGGCTTATAATTGTCAGTGGCATCAACCTTAGTCTTGTTTCAAACTTATCACTCCTATTCGAGTGTGGCGTTCAACCAAATCTATACCTTTGGTTCCTACCTTTTTAAGTAATGGGTCAAGGTCCTTTCTTTCCATCACCAAACCACCTTAAGGTCGTATAAGTCCTGGGTCAGTACTCTTTCATAGTGTTGGTTCGATCTTGACACTTAAGCTTTAATTCCACCCCATCCTATTATCAATTATCTAACTTAATTTCTTTATTATCCAATCTATATACAAAAACACTTAGCCATCTTAGACCTATTCTTCATTCTTATTTTCATACTTAGCCGAATATAGACATAATACAATCTTAGGAACACTACTTCCTCGTTTGACGATCGGGCAACTAAACTACTCAACTCATCATACTGAGGTGAGATCATATCACCCTGTCTCGATTTTGGCGCTCAGTGCATTTTACTTCTTCGGTGATCTTCGCCTTCTCAATTAGAGCAGAGAAATCATACTCCCTCTTTGGAGATATAAGAACTCGCAAACTGTCCCTAAGGCTATCCTCAAATCAGACACAATGCTTATACTCGGTCACCACCATGCCTCACGCATAACGGCTTAATCTCAGGAACTCGACCTCATACTCAGCCACTGAACGATCCCCCTGAGTGAGATTAAGCAACTCTCGCCTCCTAGCGTCGATATAACTAGCTCCCACATGCTTATTCTGGAAGGCCGACTTAAAGTATTCCCAAGTCAATTGATCGGGCTGAGTGACCTCCTTAACCGTCAGCCACTACTGGTATGCTTCGTCGCGAAGTAGCGAAAAAACCCCCTAAAGCTTTTCTCAGCGATAAAGTCTAGGTCGTCCATAATTCTTTCCATGGCTTCCATCCAATATTCAGCCACGTTAGGGGCGACTCCAGTGACACCCCTAAATAACTCAGCCTTATTGGACTAGATTTGTTCCGTAACCGACCCACGACTCCAAGATTCGGTGTTGGGCCCAGCGACCCTCTCTATTATCCTCAGCATAGCTTGGTACAATGCATCGTCCCCAGCCATGCAATCGCGAGACCCAGTCTCTATTGCAAGTGATACCGGTGTCTTGTTAGTATCCAGATTAGGCAAATTTCCAGATATGAGGACCCAGCTTGAGCCCCTCTACGACCTCTACGTTGGCCTTTAATACCCCATCCACAGATACCTTGTGTGCTTATAGTAGATTTCAGAATTTATCTGTATTAATAGTTTTATGCAACAATTACAGTTTCGATATTTATTAACCAAAAGTTTTATGCAAAATAGTATCAGTAATTTCAAGTTGTTTTCAAAAATCGCATTCTCACTATAATTTCAGTTTACACTAACCTAAGTGTTTTTCGTACAGTTGGCTACCAACGGCTGTTTAGAACATGCTAGTAGTATTTTCAAACAAATCTAAAAATAATTTCAGAACACTTACTGGATCAGCGTCGGAGACTCGGTGTACCACATACTCGGTCAAAAAAAATATTTCAAATCCTTTTAAAAGAGCATTTATTTAAAACTAAATTTTAAAACCCAAATTCACAGTCGAGTTTTGCAACTTGGGTCTAATACCACTAAATGTAACACCTCAGACTCTGCCTAGACGTTGTGGCCGAACTGGGCGATGTCACAGGATAACATTTTGAAAACTAAATTGTTGAGATAAAACCATTTTCATTTGTTGACTTTTATTATCTCCAAATCATTTACCTAATTAATCGATTGCTTTAAAATATAATTTGGTTATGAAAGCTTTAGCAATCATTTATTTTGAGCAAAAATAGTTCACTTTATGGAAAACCTTGATTGTTCAGAAAATTCGTATTTGTTAAGTTTGAAGTTAAAAACCTGTAAAAAAAACATTTAAATTTTCCAAAGCTTAAACAAACAGTCCATAAAGTCCAATTACATAAACATTTCCCATAGTCAAGAAATCTATAAACGAGAGAGAAATAGTTTAAATACGTGTGGCCACCGTCGAGTCCTCACTGCACCGATCCATCAAGTCTGGGGATTACCTACACAGATTAAATAGAAAAGGGTGTGTTTTAACAACTCAGTGTGTAATCCCCACAGAAATCACACATATAGAATACACATCAAGTGTCATGAATAAATAGTCTATGGCTGGAGCCCTTTACAGAATCACTTAGGGCCTTAGCCGATCAGATACAGAATCAGATACAACTTAGGGCCTTAGCCCATGTCAATTATAGTATGCAGACAGAATATCAAAATCCAACACACTATCTCCGTCCAACCCTACACACCATGTGGGGATAAAATTGACCCACCCATCCCTACACACCATGCTGTACCAAAATGTGGCACATAATCAGATAATTGCAGCTGAGCTGCCATATATCAGGCTTAAGTACCTTTCAAAACACTTCCTCCAAATAACATCATCCCAACCTCGATGCAATGCAACATACAAAAATGACATGCTAATATGCAATATATCAGATCATACATTCAGTTCAGATATCTCAATTCATGCTTGATACAAAAATTAGACAGTTAGAATACTCAATGAGGGGTCTAAGTAGCGCTTACCGACCCTACAGTAGGTCCACAATTGACTTGGTAACCTGTGCAACCTTACATATCATTTCAGAAAAATGGGCTCACACGGCCCACATAGCCTAAATTGGCCTTGGCCGAGTGGATCACACGGCCTAGCCCAAAATCCCACACGGCCCAATAGATCGAGCCTGTGTGTCACACATGGCCTCATCGGCCATCACACGGCAGTGTCATGCGCCCGTGTCTTGCGCGCACGGCCTGGCTCGTCGATCACATGCCCATGTACTACTACATGGCCTACCACACAGGTAACCACATGCCCGTATGGCATCGTTAGAATCATTTTTTAGCTTTCTCCGTTTATTATTTTCTATATTTTTGGGTCCAACCTGGTTTCAATTTCCTTCAAAACACTTCCGAGCCTCTCGAGACCTAAAACCAGTATATTTTATCCTTTTAGAAACCCAAAAATGAGTCTAAATTGATTAATCGCAATTACAAAAAGTTAGCTTACCGCTACAGAACGAACACTACTCTAGATCAAATCGACGAACCGTGGTTCCTAGCCTCACCACTTCCTCCTAGAACGCTAGCAAAAATAGAAGAACACATTACTAATCGATTGATGGAAACCATGATTGATAGAAAGAGAGGAACTTACCAACTCACAGAAGGAAGAAAAATACTGAAGAACCGAACCGAAGCAACAATACAATAAAATTTCAAAGCAAGAACAAGCAGGAGCCCAAAAAATGAAACGAAAAAAAACCTGAAGGGAATAGAAATTTTAGAGGAAACAATCAAAAAGATTCCGGTAACCTCCCACTACATCCTATTCCTTAATTTTCTCCTCAACCTTTCCACTACTTGCTACTTTATTGAAACTCAAACTCTTACCCAACACAAGTAGCAAAATATATTTCCCTTGCTCGCACAGGGATTCAAACTCCAAACCTCAAGCATAACAACACACCCTTTAACCACCAGACCAGCAGGCTCATTCTGATATAATTTTACCCACATATAGTCATAAGCCTACTGAACAATAGTGAGGCTTTGTTCATAAAAATACCAAAATTCACCCAAGTTGTGGCTTGAACTTGGGACCTCTCACATGCACCCAAAACACTTAACCACCGAAGCATATACAAATATTTGTATGTAATATTTTATTAGAACATAAATTTAAAACATAGGGCGTTACAAATGGCCTTGAATTATGTGGTTTTTAATGTTTTAACTAAATGATAAAATGGAAATTTGTGAATTAAGTTATATTAAATAAAATAAAAAAATTTATGCTAAATGGTCATCTTCCCCAATCGAAATAAGAAAGAAAATAAGTGTTTTGGAAGCTTTGAAGGTTTGGCCACGTTGATGCTCAATTGAAGGTCTGTTTTTGTTTCGTTTTTGATGATTTTACATTTTTGTGATTGTTGCTTTGAGTACTAGCTAGCCCAGAGACTAGTTTGCAAAACTGTTTAATGTTTTGAAAATTTCCATTGATGAATTCATGTGTTTTTGAATGATTGATGATGAATTATGAAAGCTTAGTGATAGATATCTATGTTTTGTAAAGTAATTTTGAGTAAAAATGCATATTAGGGATTAAATTGCGAAAAGATAAAAATATGGGGTTAAAAATATGAATAAATGTGAAATATGGGTTGCTAGGGGCATTATAGTAATTTGGCACACATGGGTTTGAATAGAATTGGTGTAATTTTGTATTTATTGAAATAAGGACTAAATTGTAAGAAATATAAAATTATAGGGGTTAATGTGTAAAATGCCCCAAATTGTGTGTTTTGGATGAAATCGAATAAATTGAGGAATAAAAGAGTTAATTTTGAATGTATATAGATCGAGAAAAAAAGAAATCAGATTTAGATCGGGGAAAATTGAAAGTTATCGAATAGTGGATTCAGTTCCCCTATTTCGACTATGAGGTAAGTTCATGTGCAAATAAATGTCTTTGAATTGAATTATATATGTTTCATTATCATTGAATTGCTATGAATGTCGAATGAGAAAATATGAGCAAGAATCGACGAAGTTACGATATCTGAATGTCCCGTACGAACCTTAGGAATAGTATAGGATACGAATGTCATGATATTAGGTTACCAAGATGTGATTACATGTAAGACCATGTCTGGGACATTGGCATTGTATTGTGATTACATGTAACACCATCTCTGGGACATTGGCATCGTTATTCGATTTCATGTAAGACCTTGTCTAGGATAGTGGCATCGATATGTGATAACATGTAAAACCATATGTGGGATATGGCATTGTACGAGCTTTATTTGATTTTCGAGTATCATTAACGATTCTGAATGGTTCAATGGGAAAATTCAAGTTAAGAAAGAATGTGTGAATGAGTTAAATGGCTCAGGTGCGTACAAGATTCATACAAGTAAATAAAAGGAAGTATTTGATGATTTCAATTATGATATTGAATATGTGTACAATAAGAAAGGTTTGTGATCTTATAAATGTTTATTCATGGTTTCCTATTGATGGAAATGATATTGATTCATGTGATAATTTATTTGTATATGGCTTACTATACTTTTAAAGCTTACTTTGTGTGTTCTTTCCTTGCTTTATAGATAATCGAAGCTAGCTCAGACTCGGAGATAATCAGGAACATCGTCACACTATGTATCATCTTGTTGGTACTTTTGAAGCTTTGTATATATGGTATATGGCATGTATAGGCTAGTGTCATCTTGGTATGTTTGAGTTATGATATTAGCCATGAGATTTGGCTTGTAAATGATGGTGTGTATGGCCGTTCAAGTTAGCTTGAATTATGTGTTTAGTAAGTGATATATGTGATGTATATATATGGTCTTATGTTTTGGTATATTTTTTGATGGTTATATGTTTGCTTGTATAGCTATTTTCAATTGGTGTATTAATTTTGGAAAAATGGCATGTTGTGGTTTGGTTTTGAGATGATGAAATGGTATGTTTTGAAGCATGAAATAGATGATAAGATGATGAGGAAATGCATTTAGAAGTTATGTAAGTTTGATGATTTTGGCATATTGATTTGGTATATTTTGGTTATGGATTTGAGTAGTGAAATGGTTGATTATAAAATGGCATGAATTGTGTATGAATTGTGCATTTGGTTGATGATTTTGGAATGCCTATTGTATGATGAAATGGCACCATTTTGGTTGCTAGGTGCGCATAAGAAAAGGGTGGCAAATTGGCTTTGCAAATAGCCTATTTTTGTCCACATGGGCAGAGACACGAGCGTGTGTTTCAGCCATGTGTGACACACGGTCATGCTACACGGCCGTGTGTCCCCTGGGGTACCCTTCGAATTTAAGTCAGTATACCTTAAAGGTTTGGCACAGTGTAGACACATGGGCGTGAATACTGGCCGTGTGTGGCACAAGGGCTGGCACATGGGCGTGTGGCCGACCGTGTGACCCAAGTCAGTAATCTCTCCAGTTTTCCCCATGGCCATGGCACACGGGTGTATCCTCGGTCATGTGGTGGAAGTCAGTATGTATGCCCTATTTTCACATGGCTTGTGATACGGGTGTGTCTGGTGATCGTGTAAGGCACATGGCCTATTCATATGGGCATGTGAACCCTATATGTATGAAAATTTTACGTGTTTCCTAAAGTTTGTAAATGTTATCGGTTTAGTCTCGAACCTCTTCCAAGCATGTTTTAAGGTCTCGTAGAGCCTTATAAGGGACAATGTGAATGTGTTGGGCGAGTTTTATATATGAATATATAAATGTATGTGAATGATGTGTATTGAGTGGTAATGCCTCGTAACCCTATTCTGGCATTGGATATGGGTTAAGGGTGTTACAGTTGCTCCCATTGATGATAACGAACCAAAGTCCAAATTTCATTGCAATGGACTATCAAGGGTTTAAACCTTCACTCCTGCCTGAATTAGAGGTCTTTCCTATGACTCTAAAAAGTATTTTTCCATATTGGCATATGGAATCTAACAGGGTCAGAAACATATGGCGTTTCTGGAATATAAGTTCTCTTACTCTTTCTAGGAGGCATAGTATTTCCAACATAGATACAAACATTAATTAATAAAATAATAAAAGATTAAGAATACTTGAACCTTAACTTTTGTTTGCTTTGTATGTGCTTCCCTCTCTCTTTTGTTGTTAACAACACCTTTCAAAGTAGCTTCTTAGAATGAGGGATTAGAAATTTAAGGTTTGAGAAGAATAAGGGTTTTAGAGGTTTAGGGTTTTGAAAGATTAAATGTTTAGAATGAAATTAGATTAATCTAGAGGGATATTTATATGATTAAAAAGGGTGTTTTAGGGTTAAAATTCGGGTAAAATAGTGATTATGTCGTCAGGTTGCGTAGTCGAGTTAGGTCAACCCTCTAGAAAATTGCAGCAATGTCGCGACATTAGGGTTCGATGTCATGACACACCCTGCAATTTTAGAATTCTGGAGAAACTGTCTTTTATGTCGCAACACAGGTAAGTGATGCCGCGACATTAGGTAGATCTGTAAACTTCTTCATTACTACCCTTGATGTTGCAACACAGAGTTTTCTGTGTCACGACTAATCTTGTTTTTCACATTTCTGGTCCTTTGGCATGCTTCAGACGCCTGTTGGACCCGTCTTTGACCTACCTATAACATGTTAACAATTTCGTTAGTAAAATATGTAGTTAGTACAATTATTAATGATCAATTAGTAGAAAAGGTTAGGTTTTGCCGCCGGACTTGTCCATCAGCTCAGTCAATATGCACCGATGGGCTCTTTGTAATTTATTTCTATCTATGTTACTCCAACACCCATCATGCCATTTTACTCGTCTGCAATTGTCTCGTTCCTTAAGTTTGCCTTTTTGGCCTGCATTAACGATTGACAACTCTTTTTGTAGGTCATAACTATCAGTAAATTGCATGGCCACGTACCCACATAATTACTTTAATTGGTGTTCAGCATCTATATGTTGGAGAAAGGTTAAGGATTGAGGTTCACAATGGTTTTCTGTGGTGTTTCTGTTCTTTTCATTAATCAAGTTTGCCTTTCCAGAAGTACTTTTTAAAGCTATTTACAAATAGATAAAGAAAGAAGATTGTATTGCGTTGCTAGAGTTATGCTTTAGTGGGCATTTAAATCCATCTATTAGACTGTAAATAATTCCCTTCGATGGTCCTTGGAGGAATTGAACGTTCCGTAACAGCCGTAATCGAGGTTTATACACACCAACTATTTGACTTGACGGTAACCTACTATATGATCGTAAGTTCTGTCAATATATATATTCCCACTCCTTTCAAAAATTGGCAAATTCCTAGATCTATAGATTTCTGGGGTTCTTATTTAGGATTAGGGATGCAAACAGAATGGTCAATTTAGGCTCATCCTTCGGGATCACTAGTTTCTTGTCTTGATGTCTTGTGAACTTCTAAATCGATAGACATTTTTCTATTAACTTAGTCATAACTATCATCGTCTCCACTGGTAAGTCTTTATTATACTATTCTTGTGGCTCAGTATCACCAGAGGTTTCTAAGACGATATTTTCTTGATCTATTTCATTCTTCAATTCATTGTCCATTTCCTCTGCTAACTCCATATCTCCTTTTTCTGAAGTTCCATTTAAGTTGACTAAATATTTTTCTGTCGGGTGGAGGGGATAATAATCTAAATATTCTCCTCCTTCACAAGCTCCTATGATAACATTCTCTTTTTTCAGTACTTTCGGACTTGGCACTTCTTGGTACATTTTTGATGGCATATTATTGTGGTCATTATCATCTTCAAGACGAACTAAGGTCTGCCCTCGGAGTTGGCTTAATTTGAGCATTAGTCATCATTGATTCTCCTGAATTTTCCAATATTCATAGACTCCTTCGTAAATATCTTCGTCATTATCGAAGTATTCATCCGACCACATATAATAGAAGTCATCCATGACTTGTGCTAAGTGACTGTTTTGTGTCTAGGATTCCTAAAATTAAACAAATGTTAAAAGTGTTATGTAACAAAATAAATTGAAAAGCATAACTATAACCTACAAAATTCCTAATTATTACTTAACAAGAAAAAGTTAGAATCGATCTTGTGACGTTGCCTCCCTGGCAACTGTGCTGTAACACCCCGAACCCGAGACCGACACCGGAGTCGGACACGAGATGTTAACAAACTTTGAAAAATTTTTCCAGACCCTGCCCAGTCTGAGTACTAGTCGCTTCAAAAATCATATCTTGAGTTTCACAACTCAAAAATCAGTTTTGTGATTTTTCCCTGAAACTAGACTCATGTCCCCACCTATGGATTTTTTTCTAGAATTTTTGGTCGGGCCAACTAGTACAGTTTATTAGTCAAAGTCTCCCATGTTACAGGGGTCGACTACACTGACCTTTTCCCATTACGACTGGGATATCTCTCTGCACAGAGCTTCAATACTGATACCGTTTGTTTCTATGAAAACTAGACTCAGAGAGGAATCCATACATATATGGTATGACCCCTAATTATCTCTGGTCAATTTATAGTGAATTTCCAAAGGCGGAACAGTGAATCCAGAAACTGTTCTGGCCCTGTTCCACAAGAACCCGAATATCTCTTTCTGTACTGTTCCTATAATTGTTTCGTTACTTCCATATGAAAGTAGATTCATCAAGGTTCGATTACATAATTTATTCACTATTTAATTCCACTCCTACGAATTCTTGTGATTTTTCCAATCCACACCACTGCTGCTATCAGCTTCTGTTTTCAAAGTGAACCTTACCTAATTTGGGGTTTCATGGACCAACTAGGGCCTTGTCATACATAAGCCCACATATGATCATACTTAGCCATTCTAGTGGCTGATCATTTGCTCAACACTTCCATTCCAACATAGTTACATCATGAAACCATCTATACATTCATAAATACGAATGGTCTAATGCCATACTCCACTTCTACAAGCCATCTTCGCATGGCTGTACACTTATACATTTCATAAAGTACTCGAAAGACAACAATGGGTAGTCCTATACATGCCATAACAAAATTCAACCAAAATAGTACCCAAAAGAGCCTTTGATAGTGTGGGCGACTTCGACTTCAAGATCCCGAGTCCGATAGCTGGAGAACCAAAAATCTATAAAACAGAGGAGCAATGTAACGAGTAAGCAATTTATGCTTAGTAAGTTTGAGCAAGGAATTCCAGCATGCACAAAGAATAGCACACATTTAGCTAAACGGAATATTTCATAATACGCAATTTACCGATATCAAACTTGCTTCACAACATTAACAACCCTTATGTACATACACAATAAACTAACTTGGCCGAAGGCCGGTAGCTCGTTTATCAACTGAGCGAACATTTATTTGTAAGGGCTCGATTAAATTCAACACATACGTAACATATCCCCATATTGGGATGTTTTTCGAGTATTCGCTGGAATTTTACAGCAAGCTCATTCATTACCAAATCACGTACCTTCGGGATTTAACCGGATATAGCTCCTCGTTCAAATGCCTTCGGGACATAGCCCGGTTTTAGTAACTCACACAATGCCTTCGGGACATAACCCGGATTTAACAACTCGCACGAATGCCTTCGGGACTTAACCCGGATTTAATAACTCGCACGAATGCCTTCGGGACTTAACCCGGATTTAATAACTCGCACGAATGCCTTCGGGACTTAACCCGGATTTAGTATCTCGCACAAAGGCCTTCGGATCTTAATCCGGATATATTCACTTAGCACAAAGCCTTCGGGACTTAGCCCGGACAGCATTCAATTAATCATGCACATCTAACAATAATTCATAGCACATTCATATTTCATTTTCGTTTACGAAACTCAAACACAAGGCACATATTGTCCTTGCACATTCGGCTCAATAGCCACACATAGAGCATGATTTAATCACATCGAAATTTAAGCTCTCTTACTCAAGAACTTACCTCGGGTGTTGTCGAACGATTCCGCTAGCTATTCAACCACTTTTTCCTTCCCTTTATCGGTTTTATTTCCCCTTTGCTCTTGAGCTTAATCAAACAAATAAATTGATTTCATCATTTTAGGCATCAAAAGATGAACACAAGGCACTTAGCCCATATTTATACATTAGACATTAAAGTCTCATACATGCAAAAATCATGCATCAACACCACATATTAGCTAATTTCTTGCCCTTGACCGAATATGCATGTCCATTTTTGGGGTCAATTTCAACACTTAATACACACATGTACACACTAGTAAAGCATCCTCCCCCTTTTCATCAATTTAACACATGCATTGCTCATTAACATGCAAAGTTACATTCGGCCTTAGCACACATCTTGCTAGCCGATTCTTCTCCATTTAGCAACCAATGCACATATGTGCTCACACAACAAAAAATGCTAAAAAGGAGGTTCAAGAATCATCAAGCCATCATCACATGCATCATTAACAAGCTTCATATTTTGCATGCAATGGCATTAACACAACCTCCACCTAGGCCGAATCTTAACTCATCCTCATGCCTCATCACCACAACATCAAACATCAACCAAGAATGATTCATCCATGGTCAAGTGCCATTTCCATCACATAGCAAGATTTAGACCAGGGGTTAGGTAGAACTCAAGCTAACAACTAAAACATGCATGCCTTTCATGGAACATCATCAAACATACCTTAGCCTAGCTACATGCATGGCCGAATCTCTTCACCTTTCTTCTTCTTTCCTCCTTAAAATTTTTGGCCAAGGATGAACCAAAGGATGAGAAAATTTTTCTTTGTTTTTCTTTCTAGTTTTTGGCAAGCATGAAGATGAGAAAAGGATGAACAAAATTCCCCCTTTCTCTTGTTTAGCTCACGGCAATGGGGGACAAACACCACACACACATTTTTTTTCTTTTGTTTTCCATTTCTTTATTACCCATACTCCTTATTTTATTCTTCCACTAACAAAACATGTTTCATGACATGTTTTGCCCATCCTTCCTTGTCATGGCCGGCCACTACTCATTAGGGGGGAATTTGACATGCAAGTCCCCCCTTTGTCCACATGCACTAGTAGGTCCTCACACATTGACCTATCACATTTTAGAATTTTCTCACATAAGTCCTATTGACTAAATTCACATGAAATCAACCAAATTGAAGCTTGAAATTTTCACACATTCATAATTACATATTCTACACAATAAGTATCACATTCAAACATTTCGGTGACTCGGTTTAGCGGTCCCGAAACCACTTCCCGACTAGGGTCAACTTTGGGCTGTCACAACTCTCCCCCACTTAAGAAATTTTCGTCCCCGAAAATCTTACCGGTAAATAGGTTTGGGTATCGTTCTTTCATCGAGCTCTCGGTCTCCCAAGTAGCTTCCTCGATCCCGAGTTTGAGCCATAACACCTTTACTAGCGGAACTCTTTTGTTTCGCAACTCCTTCACTTCACGAGCTAGGATACGCATCGGTTCTTCTTCATAGCTCATGTCGACTTGAATTTCAACCTCCGATGGGCTAATTATGTGCGATGGATCAGATCGATAGCGTCGAAGCATCGAAACATGAAAGACGTCATGAATCTTTTCAAGCTCCGGGGGCAAAATCAATCTATACGCAACCGGACCAACTCGTTCGGAGATTTCGTACGGCCCAATGAATCTTGGGCTCAACTTGCCCTTACGGCCGAACCTGAGTATCTTTTTCCAAGGTGAAACCTTAAGGAACACTTTGTCTCCCACCTGATACTCGATGTCTTTTCGTTTCAAATCTGCGTACGATTTCTGACGATCCGTGGATACCTTCAGACTTTCACGGATTACCTTTACTTTCTGTTCAGCATCTCTAATCAAATCAACTCCGAAAATTTTGCTTTCACCGAGCTCGGTCCAAAACAATGGTGTACGGCATTTACGACCGTACAAAGCCTCATAAGGTGCCATCTTAATACTTGATTGAAAACTATTGTTGTAAGCGAATTCAATCAAAGGTAAATACCGTTCCCATGAACTACTGAACTCGAGGATGCAACATCTCAACATATCCTCAAGTATCTGAATTATCCGCTCGGATTGACCATCGGTTTGGGGGTGAAAAGCAGTGCTAAAATGCAGCTTAGTACCCAGAGCTTCTTGCAATTTCTTCCAAAATCGTGAGGTGAATCTCGGATCTCTATCTGACACGATAGAAACAGGTACCCCGTGTAATCTCACAATTTGATAAACGTACAATTCAGCTAGTTTATCCAATGAAAAATCCGTACGTACGGGGATGAAATGAGCCGACTTAGTCAGTCTATCAACAATAACCCATATCGCAACCCTCTTACTTGCTGACAAGGGCAGTCCGGACACAAAGTCCATTGTGACTCGATCCCATTTCCACTCGGGTATCATGATCGGCTGGAGTAATCCTGAAAGCACTTGATGTTCCGCTTTCACTTGTTGACATATTAAACATCTCGAAACAAAGTCGGAGATGTCCCGTTTCATACCATGCCACCAAAATTGACGTTTCAAATCGTTGTACATTTTCGTACTCCCCGGGTGAATTGACATTCGGCTACAATGGGCTTCGTTCAGAATCATCGAAATGAGTTCCGAAT